>NC_090171.1:1410000-1472500 GCF_017916325.1 Leishmania martiniquensis
CTGAGTACTGCGCATTGGCATGGTGACAGGAATGATTTCGTAGGAGGCCCCGTCCAGATACTGGCCAATCATAGCGGCCTGCTGCTGCGCTATGTCTGCTGGCGGCCCCGCGTCGTTTCCAGCAGGGCTGACAGCGTCGCCCCCCTTCACTGCATGCTTCTTCGCGCTCTCGTTAGCTTTCGCAGACAAGTGGCGCGCCATGTCCTTCTTCTGGTCTTCTGATAGAAGCGACTGGCGAAAGCACCGTGTCAGGGTGCTTCGAAGCTCAGCCTCGCTGTGGCCATCGAAGCGCAGCTCCTCCACCGGCTTCGAGTCCTCGCTAGGAACGCGAAGGTAGGTGAAAGGCTTTACAATGGGCTGGCTCGTACTCATGGCGACTTGTAGCTAACAGGAAAGGGATCGAGCTTGACGGCTCCTGTCTTATTGGGTGATGATGTTGGGACGCGCAAACGCGCGTAAGTCGGCGGCAGTAGCTAAGCGGAGGAGTAAGGCCGATGGCACGAAGGATGTGAATCGCCTTTAGCGGACGTAAGTGTGCGTGTGTGGAGGGGAGGGGGGAACGAATCCAAGTCTCTTAGGGAGCGGATAGTGGCACAGCCGTGCGTATGTGTGTGAGGGAAGCCCTTCGCAGTACAGAGCGGAGACGCCTGAAGCTGAAACGTCAATGCCAGTCTCACTCGGTATTTTGTGAGTGACAGAGGCGAACGCTGTGCCTGTGACTGGGGCGCTGGTGGTGGTGGCGGCGAAGTGTGCGTGTGTGTGTCTGGGGGGGAGGGGCTCACGCCATTTCCCACACAGATGTGAATCCGCATTCGCCAACGATCAGAAGGACGTTTCGCATGAGGGCCGTCCACAAAGAAAATTCTCCGCCCGTGGAAGGAAGAAGGGGAGGAGCATAGGTGGACGTGGTGCTGAGTCGAGAAGGGGCGCCAACAGGGGCGGAATGGGGGAGAGGGGGGAGACGACGAAATGGATACGGCACGCTCCCCACGTTGAGCGGTCGCCTTTGCCTTTTCCCCTCTTCCCCCTCCCCTCTCCACCCCCCGGAAGGGTTGGCAAATGCGCTCTGTGTGCTGCGCTGTGCTCTCTCCCTTAAGGAGAGCGGAGGAGGAGAGGGAGGGAAAGCATTCAGAAAGGCATACTCCTCGCGCGTGCGTGTGCGTGCGTGAAAATCTACCGTGCGTGCTGCACCTTGCCAAGCATCACCGCTGAAGCGCACGCTGCACGACCATGCGCGCGTGCGTCATCTAATCTAACGAACGAGGCCCACGAGGGGCCAAAAGGGAGGAGGAAAAACAAAAGACGGGAGACGAAGGGGGAGAGGGACGACACAACAGCGGGGGCGGCACTGGAGGAGGGATGAAGGCGAGAAGAGAAGATATGTAAATACAAACGTACAGGGTAGGCGCTTGAAGCGCACCAGCCCTCTCGCGCACTCGCCCCATGCGGCTGCGATTACAGGGCGTTAGTTGGCCGCGTGGTGCGTGAGTGGGCGATCGCAAAGAAGGCGCCTAACTGCCTCGACAGCCTCTGTCGACTCCAGCTCCACTGCCGTCACCAACTTCGCGTTGCACCTGATCACCAGGCAGCATTCTGCTTGATGCACTTTGCCCTGATGAATCAGTCCGCTGTGGTAAGCACGACGACCGCACCACACCTCCACCGTGTCCAACTGCCGTATGCACACTTCACACGCTGAGTGAGCTGTACGAGCGCTGCTGCTGCTGTTAACGAGCCCTAGCAGCATCGAGGCTCGCTCCGTCATGGACGGGTGCACCTTGTCAAGCGCAATGCGAAGACGAACTGCTGTCGATGCCGAAGATGACGGTAACAGCTGCTCGACGCGCAGCCAACGGCGTCCGACACCTCGACGCGATGCATGGTGCTTCCACACTGGAAATGTCCCTGCCTCCCACTGCCCACAAGTAGCCGGGTAGGTGATCGAGTGCCCGTCGCCGGACTGAGCGGCACTGCGTTGCGGCGACTGGCTACGATCGAGGTTGGCATGACGCACCTCTTGCAGCGGCAGCGCAGGCCCAGTGCCGGCGCAAGTGCTCGAGGAAGAGGATGAGGAAGACCGAACCGACTGCATGGAGGTGGCGCTGTGAAGCAGCGCGCAGCTCCCCGGCGGCGGCGGCGGCACTGGCGGCCGCGGAGTGCTGCTTCCGGACGCAGCTGACATTGCGTCCTCCATGCGCTCAGTGGCGGCCGCGCTGGTGAGTAAAGCGACGTTGTCACGGTGGCGACTGAGCGGGGGTGCAGAAGATGAGCGAAGGCCTCGCTGGGATGCCATGGCACCTTTCGATTGCATCAAAGCGGTGTCGTCGGCAAAGACCTCTGGGGAGGCAGTCACATCGACCGGCAGCCACGAGGATGGCACCAGCGAACGCGCGGCAGAGAAAGAGGCCGAAAACTTGGTGGCGCCCCTCTGTCCTCCCGTATGCAGATGAGCCGTCGCACTGCAACGCGGGTTGGCACCGAGAAGTGAGGAGGCACCCGCAGGAGCGGCAGCCGTTGACCAGAGTCTCCTGTTTTGAGACGGTGGCGGCGCAAACGCTGCTGCAGCGATGGTCGAAGCGTTGCCACTGCTGGCGGCGCTCACACCTCCTCCCTGCTGCGTGGAGGTAGACGCGTATGTCTCGTTACTGCGTTGTGTGGAGCGCAGGAGCAGTTGCGGCACGAAGGCAGAGGCGGGGCGACGCACCGGTGCATGCGCTACGGCTCGGAGAGAGAAAGAAGGCTGACCGAACGCTTCCGGGTTGGAGAAGGACGGCGGTGCGGCTACAAAAGGACGAGGTTGGTGCAGCAGCGGTGCTACATGAGTGCCCCCGTCGTGCCGCTGCTGTGGTAGGAGCCCGGTCGTGGCCCTCGCGCTGCGAGCCCACGTCCACGAAGCCGACTCCGTCTTGGACCTTGCCACCCTCTGTTCAACTCCATAGCAGCTCATGTTTGGGTCTAACGTGCCGAGAGGCGTTCTCTTCCATGATGGCTGCTGCTGTCGCGGCGGCTGTAGTGTATCCCTGTGCTGCGCGCACGCACCAGAGTCAAGAAACGACTTCGGCTGAGCGGACTGCTGCATCGGCCAGCGTGGCACCTCCCTAGCCGAGTCCGCCGGCATTGCTCGAGCGCTGCGGTCGCAGGATGCCGCGCGACTGCTCGCCATCGAAGCGGCTGGAGTACTAGTGTGGCTGTGATGCTGACTGGCGAGGGCCCATGGCCGAGTGCCCAGAAGCGAAGTGGCGGCCCACAGCACGGCAGTGTCTGAGCGGGCGTCGAGCTGCTGCGACACAGACGGGCGGAGATGCGAATCGGCATTGCTTGCCGCCGCATCCTGCGGCACCTTGTGGGCCTCCGTGGAGGACGCATATGGCGGCGCTTGGGGCGACTCACGGTGCCGGCGCCTCTGGGAAGAGAGTTCCGTCGCTGTCACGAGAGGGGCGGTGACCTCACTAGACGCCGCAGATTCGCAAGAGTTTCCCTGGAAGGTCTGCCGCAAAGATGGCCTCTGCGCGCACACCGCATCCCCAACGTGCTCCCGATCGCTGTCATCGGCTCTGCGGCAGCGCAGGGTGCCAGCGAGTGAAGTGGGTAAGTACGCCTTTGCGCTCGAGCAGGCCTTCGTGGAGGGAGGCGGGGAGTGCGCAGGTGAAGAGGAACCTCGGGGCGAGGTACCCGCGGAAGACGAGCAGAGACTGGGAGAGATGGAGGGGGCCAGGACGATGGTGCGCACCTTGCGTGGCGGCCATAGACCACCAAACGGCGAAGACGCTGAGCTCGCGGTGGTGGCTGAGGTCGGTGGAGGCGGTGGCATGCGTAACGCGCGCTCGACACGAAGAAGTCTCGGGCCACCGCGGCCCTCGGTGGGGCCTTCAGTCCTTAAGGGGGAAGAGCTGCTCCCCTCTCCACTCTGAGACCTCTCGGGGCGCGGCCGCGTCACCGAGCGCTGGGGCGGAGAACACAGGAGCTGTTGCTGTATCTCCTCGGCGGTGTCCTCACTTCCGTCAGACATCGTCCTCATCGAGGAAAGGGGACTCGTCGGTGTTCGTGACCCCTTTGTAACGCCAAAGCGTTCCTCCCTGACGCCGTCGCCGGTGGCCATCCTGTTACTGCTACAAGTACTGCTGCTTCTGCTGACCTGCACCTCCAACTCTTCAAGAAGTGCGCTCGCTCTCGAGACAGGGTCCCCGCTGCAGTCAGCGCCGCCATACGGCGGTGACGGGAGCATCGTCGGCGCCGCAGCACCCTGCCGCCGTTGCTGGAGTTTCTGGAGCACCTCGGCAGCGGTGCCTAGCAGCTCGTAACGCAGCTGCACAGCTGCAATGCGATGCGTGTCAGAGCTGTCAGAGCAGCCTGTGAAGCGCAGTTGGATATAGAGGCGCATCTGTTCTACGTCTGTCGGTGCCGCAGATGAGCTCATGAGCACGGCGAGGTGATAGAGTGTACGCAGGGGCACCGTTGTCGTGCTCATGCCATCCGCCCCTTTCAAATCCAAGCGCCACTCGGTAACCACTACCGGCCGCAGCGACACCCCGTCCAGCCTTTGCGCGCTCGTCGCAAGAGTCACCACGCAGCGAGTGGGAAAACAACGGCCATCGGCGAAGAGCGGGGCGACAGAGATGCGCAGCACGGATGTCGACGTGACGGCGAAGAAGGGCGGCCCCAGGTTTGTAATCTCGCACGTTGCGGTGGTTTGGCGTGCTCGCACGGATGGGTTTAGCCAGTAGCGCAGCCCCTCAGCAGTAGAGGTGAGCGCTGCCGACGCATCCCTCTCAGCTTCGGGCGGACGCACGGCATAGAAGCATGCATCTGCCCCGGCACCGGTGAAGTGCACAAGACGCTCGAGTGCATCCAGGGAGCAGGCGGACTCGCAGTCACCGGAGGAAGAGGGGGGAGGGAGAGGAGGGGTCGAAAAGTGCTGCGGTGCAGGAAGCTGCGACAGCATGACTGAGTCAAGTCTTTGCCCTATCCTAACCAATACCCTCGCAAGGTAAAAGGGAAGCGAAGCAGAGCCAACGGCAAGCGCCGAGGTCGATGGTCATGCAGTATGTTCGCACACACTTTCTAGTGATACGATGACGCGAGGGGTGCGTGCGTGGGCGGTCGCGCAGTGTAATGAGGCTGACGAGTTGCGCATATCAGTAACACAAAGGGGCCAGGAATCTATCCGAACGTCAGCGTCGGCCCGCAAGTGCGCAGGTCTGCGAGCGAGTGTGCCGCGCAGCTGATTGCCATAAACGCACGAAGAGAACGACGAAGAGCATTTCATAAGAGGAAAGACCGAGAGGGAAAAAGGGGGCAAAGAGAAGACTGGAGACTTCCACTCAGGTCGTGGTGATTCGGTGCCCGTGCGTGAGCTCAGCCGCAACAGCTACGGCGTGCACGTGGTGAAGCACACACACGCACACACACGAGCACATCGGCATGAGCAGCTTACACCACCGTAGAGACGCCAAGGGGTAGCGAAAGGGAAATGGCATCCGTCATTGCAGCAGTGGGAAGACAATGGGCCACTAGCGGCGAGGAAGAGACGGGGCAGGCGCAGTCAGGCCGCCGCTGTTTCACCACCTTTCATATACTCGACGCCGTTCCCCTTCCCCCTCGTCGCCTCTCTCTCTTTTTGTCGAGTTTCCACCACGACTGAGACGGCGCGGTGTCGACTGCGCGTGCGAGGGAGAGCACGCAAGGATGCCGGCATCCGGGTGATGACGTCTCAGCGATGCACACACTGCCGCTCTTTCTCCATGCTGACCCCACTTCCCCGAGTTACCAGCGACCAAGTCGACAATATCATGGGAATGGTTTGCCTCAAAGTGAGGTGGGTGAAGGTAAGGGGGGAGGGAGACGGGATCGGCTATAAGACCTTAGCGGTCGCCAATCAGCACTAGCTTCACCACCCTACCCCTATGAAAGTGGACACACAGACGCGCACACGCACGCACGCCAACATCACTATTGAGACCGTCATGGCGCCGGTCCGCACGCGCGTGGCCTCCCCTCAGCTCCTCCTCCGCTGTGCTTGTGAAGAGCCCGGGCTGACACCGCTCGCCATCCTGTATTGCGAGCCGCGGTGCGCGAAGGAGGTGTGGAGGAACGGCAGCGGTGCCGACTCATCGACAAGCCGCTCTATGCTTTGGTACCGCTTCCACTCCCACCGCTTCTTCAGGCGATACCACGCAAAGCCGGCGTTCTCGATATTGTGGTCGGCGAACATCGCGCTCACGTTGAAATCGCGCCGCTGCAGAAAGCCGAGATAATAGTTCGCATAGAGGCATTCCATGACAATCGGCCACGCCTTGGGAGGAACATCTTTCGCAACTTTTTGCGCGTGCAGCATCTCGTCCTTGACTACGCACATGACGTCGAAAAGGAGACGGCGCACCGCGCGATCGCGCGACGCCAAAGGAATGTTCCGGAGCAGGCCAAGGTTCACGTGGTTGTCGGCGCAGAGGTCGGCCGGCAGCATAGTGAAGCCGAGACGCGCGTACTTCTTCCAGAACATGACGCAGTGGTTCGTGAGCCCAGTAGCGCGGCCAATGTGGGTCATGAGATGCTCCGTCGCCTCGTCCTTTACGTGTGTCACCTCTAGCAATGAGTTGAAGAAGTAGCCGTAGAACTTGTCGAAGTGGTCGAAGAGCTGCTGCACGTTTCCGGGCTGCTGGATGATGCGTAGGCGGGCGTCGGTGAAGCCGCGCACAAAGGCTTTCGTCATGTGCGGGTTGCGCTCCACCGCCGCGGCGAAGGGGCGCAAGACGGGATGGGAGTCGGTGAACTGCCCCGTACTCATCTGCCGCTTCTCCATGATTGCGCCGACGGACTCCTTCCAAAAAATGAGCTTCATGCCAGCGCCGGTCGTCTTCATTCCCCGCTGCGAGTGCACTTCGAGCATCCCCCACCGTGCCTTGTTCAGCGACATCGCCAGATTCCACATGGCGTAGTAGTCGCGCCGCATCTCCTTGTCAGGGTAGGCCATCTCGCCAATACGGTAATGAAAGAGGTCGAAGTTGCGCAGCTCGTCCTCCAACTTCAAGTAATCCACTTCAGCGGACCCGATGGCGGTGCCGATGGCCTCGGCGCGATCGGCGCTCGCCTCGTTAATGCGGCGCCACATGTCCTCCTTACTCAGCTCGTTCTGGGGGAGGGAACGGTAGTAGTCTGTAGCCTCCTTGTTGCGCATAATGCGGGAGCCGTGCGCGGTGACGCGGCTAGCACCCTTCACGCTGCCACTCTGCGGGAATGGGGAGGACATAGGAGGGGTAGAGGCGGCAGGTTGAGTCGCTTCCCCGTCTACGGCGGCGGCGGCCGACGTCGCAGGGGATGCCGACGGGGGAGACTTCAGCGCCTTCGCGTATGCGGTGAGACTCGGTGAGGACTTGCGAGGCGTCACATTTAGCGACGCCGGCGGGGCGCGGCGGGGCAGCGATGAGGTTGGGTGCGCCTGCTCGACGGCGTGGCGATGCGCCCCTGCACCAGTATGTGAGTCCGCCCCTTGCAAGCGCGCAGCATTGCGCAGCTCATGCGGCGGCAACTTGCCGGCCATGGCCACCGCAGCCATATGCTCTGCTTGAGCGGCCTGGATAGCAGGCTGCTCACATGGCAGCACGCCGCTGCCGTCGGTGCCGAAAGTGGCCTCTGCCTTCTCGTGCGCCGGCTTCATAAAGGCAGAGATGGAGCCCGCGTAGACGCCAATCCCCTCCAAGCCGTCGCTGATGCCCATGTCCCAGGAAAGCCGAATGCTTTGCGGCTTTGTGGCCGGCGATGATGCAGCATCAGCCGGCACCTTCTCACTGGTAGAAGAACAGGATGGCGGAGATGAGGACGTAGAATGACACCGCAGCAGAGCAGGAACGGCAGGACAGCGCCTCCTCGGCACCGCACCAAAGGTGCGGGCCACCTGAAAAGATCTCATGAGGAACGGGCCGAGTTACAAGAGTCGCAGCCGTGAGTAGCGTGTAAGATGACAGAGACAACGCACACGTCTACGCCGGACTGGTGGCGACGCGTGTGCGAAGTGTCAGGTCAGCAGAGGAAGGAGTGAAGGAAAGGAAAGACAGAGAGCGACTCTTAGTGTGGTGTGTACACAAACACCATAGACAGGCAGAGAGAGAGAGGAAACACACGCACGCACGCACAAGACATGCGCAGCTGCCGTTACGTCCGGCTCCACGAAAACCGACGCCTACGCGCGGATAAGTTTCACGGCAAGCAGCCCCTGGACGACGGCGAAGATGAGAGGAGTGAGGTGCGAGAAGCAAAGGGCGTAGAGAAGGCGGCGGCAGAGGTGAAAGAGAGGAGAGAGCTGAGACCGTGTAGCGCGTACACGCAGCACACGTCTAAAACAGCCAGACGCTGTCGCGCGACTCTCCAACTTTTACGCTCCACACTTCTCTCCTCGCTAGTGCGCACGCATACGCCATCATGGCACAGCACAGATTTCCCTCCACCTCTCGACGATTGAAGCGAAAGAGGCGGGGGGCGGGTGGGGGCTGTAATGTCTCTTGCGGCGAGACCGGCCGCAGATCGGTATGTTGGTGTGCTTGTGTGGCATATAAAGCAACGAAGGACAGAGAAATGCCGAGCACAGCAAGCGATGTGGCAAAGGTACTCCAGAGTGGATGAGAAGAGGAAGAAAAGAGCTCGCTTACACACACACACAGAGGGAGAGATGTGAAAGCGTCGTATCTGCGCCATGTACGCCACGCGCACAGGTGAGATGGTCATCTCCTCTCGTAGTGTACAGTCTCGTTGATGTCGCTGTTCTCAAGAAGGTGCTGCTCCTCCCTCAGCCTTGCGAGTAGCACCTCCGCATCTTGCGGGGTGTGTATGAGCTGCATAAGCAGATGATGGGGAACAGCAGACCATAAAAGCCACAAGTCATCCTCGGCTTGCGTCGATGGCGCCGTGCTACTCAGCACGTCCAAAGTCTTAGCGGCACAACAAAGCGCTCCGTCGCAGCCACAGACCAAGCCGCCACCACGCGCCCCGGCGTCGTGGCGCTGCCGCGACAGAGCTTCCCGGTAGCGGGGCGTAGGGAAGCAGTGTGGACCTCTGTGGTAAGTGGCGCAGCGACTACCCCCGTACTCACGTGCCGCGTGGGCAACGCAGGACGACTTCAGGGAACTGCCCGCCACGCCAGAATGGAAGGTGCCGTGGCTGCTGCGGTGATGTGGTGGCGCTCCATCGAAGGAGAATGTCTGAACCGCTTTTCGAGGCGCTCTCTTCTCCCACATTATGGCAGCGCAACCGCCCCTACTTTCGTGCCTGCAGGTACCTTCTTGGCAAGGGAAGAGCGAGGTGCCGTGTCTGGATGCTTGGCGCTCCAGCTCAAGCAGATCGTGCGACGAGCACGAGAAGGCGTTATCCATGAGGCGCTTGGTCGAGGTTTCACAAAGAGCTCAGAGTTTATGCATCGGCGAGGCAACAGAGTGAAAAGAAATGGGAAAGCGGAAGATAATGCCCGCTGCACGCCCCTGCTGGCGTGCTTGCAGCCGAAGGGTGTGCTCCCTTTCAGGTGTGCGTCCGGTCTTTCTGCGCTCCTCCCCTTCTTCCGTACTCGCAGGTTCTACGCAGAAAAAAAAAAGGACAGGACTCGAACCCCGGATGCGGCGGGGGACTCTGCTACGGGAAGGGGGTGCATTGACCCTGAGGAAGCAGACAGACCGAGAGAGAGGGAGCGAGACGGGAGGAGATGAGGAGAAGACTGAGCCAGCTGAGAGGCCGGAGAGTCGCAGAGAGTGAGACGATGTAGAGGAAGCAAAACCACCGTCAACGGCCGCCGATGCAAGCGCTCTCTCCGCAGCCACGCCGTCTTGCTCCCCTCCCTCCCCCCACCAAAGACAACGCGCTACGGTCTGTCCCGACCTCTGCCCTCCAACATCATCGCATCGCTCCAAAGCGGCCTGCGAGTGACAGACCGTCGTGCTCTGCTTCATCAGTAGAAGCGTCTCCTCAGTTTTCCGCCGGTTCCCTCTTTTGAACGCATGGAGTCTGTGAGGATAAGGGGCAGCAGCAAAGGCCCGCGCCCTGAGAAAAGGAGGAGAGCCCCTCACCATCGTCACATCGCCCCCATCCCACCTCGCCCAAGCAAACAAAATGGTCCACACCGAGGGCGCCAAGAAAAGAGAAGCAGGGAAAGGCGAGTCGTATATGTCATGCGAGCCGGTGGAGAGGAGGTGCGGAGGGGAGACAAGATGGCCGGGGTGAAGCAGCACTGATGTGCGTCGCTGTCCCTCCTGCTGGACGCATGCGCTTTGCGGTCTCCCCCCAGGCCCCTCGTGCGCTGGACCATCTAGTGCGCGAAAGCGCATGCGTCGGCTGCCCATTAGCTCCGTAGTCAGGTGCATCGCTTCCCCCTCCTCCCGTCCGAGCATCACTGATGCGCCCACTCTTCGGAAGAGCGTCTTTGCGTGGCGCTGCAGGTCCTCCTCGTCCCTCGAGCCGCCAGTGTCCAGCTCGCTGCGGCCTCCCTCAATGCTTTGCAAGCCCGGCTGGCCGCTCTCCCTTGTCAGAATGAATCGTGCATTTCATTTCTACACCGATGCAGTTAGGGGCAACTCGCTTCGGAAGCGGCCCCTTTTTCTTTTTTTTTTGCGGAGGAGGAGGAGGGGAGGGTGCGCGAAAATGCCGTGCCATCTTCTCCAGGCGCTGCGCTGCACCAGGGCGGGCAGGAGAGTGTGTCTCGGGAGAGAAATTCCGCACCCTTCAGGTACGCTCGCAGGGACATCCGGCGCGAGCCTTACTCGTCCGCGTCCTTCATCATTGTGCGTGCGAAATCACACGTGATCTACTTTTGCGCAACCCTGCTTCGAATCTCATCCTCAAGCTAGGCGACGCGCCTTCGTTTCGTAGTCACAGCGATTTCGATGACGCAGGCGCGAATCAAGCGCATGCACAGCTCTCCTTCCCCCTCCTCGTCCGTCCTTCTGCCCAGGCCCACACACATATATTCGTGCACGCCTATCTGCACAGCATCGTGCACGTCCGCGCCCCCCCTTCCCCCCCGTCGCCGCAGTTTAATGGGAGGGGAGAAACAGAAATGCTCCATCTCGAAAGTACGCAAGAGCAATCCCGAAGTGAAGCTGTTAGAGCGGCCGGTTGGGCACATTCCGCCACCCCAGCGGGAGCGTCCACCTGAGGCGGCTCCAGCGACAAGGAACAGGAGATTTGCTCAGCCCACGCGCCGCGGATCACTTCATCAGCGCACTCACCACCACCTCCGGCTCGATCACCTTCAAGTCCTGGTAGGTCTGCCCGACGCCCACAAATACGATGGGCTGACCGAGCTCGTACACCATGGAGAGTGCTGCGCCGACTTTGTCGTCGATCGTGTCAAACTTGGTCAGCACAATTCCGTCGATGCCGCGCGGCCGCGATCCGACAGGCGCGAAGTCCACCAAGCACTGATTGAACTTGCGCAGCTGGTCGATGCCGTTGTTGCCAACGAGCGCCTCACCCACAAAGAGAACGAGGTCAGGCTGGTTATCGTGGATGAGCTTTGCTAAGGCCCGCATGCGAGACTCGTGGTCTTGCATCCGGCCAGCTGTGTCGATCATCACCACGTCGGTGTGCTGCTTGCTGGCCTGCGCCACGGCGGCCGCGGCGACGGCGGAAGGATCAGTACCGTAGCCTAGATGAAAGACAGGGACCCCCAAGCACCGCCCGTGTACCTCCAGCTGCTCCACTGCGCCGTGCCGAAAGGTGTCTCCGGCTGCCAAGAGGACCGAATTACCGTTCTGCTGAAGCCAGTAGGTTATCTTCGCGAGGGACGTGGACTTGCCCACCCCATTAACGCCACAGAGGACGATGGAGTAGGGCTTACCAGCGGCCTTGGCAACGGCGACGTCGCGCAAGATGTTCACCTCACGCTTCGGTTGCAGAATGCGGCGCAATGAGGCTGTCATGGCGCCTTCGACGGTCTTGTAGAGTGATTCGAAGGTGCCGAGCCGCTTGCCAGCCAGGGAAGCCTCGACGGACTTGCACACTCTCTCGGCCACCTCCACGGCGACGTTCTTTGCCATGAGTTTTTCGCGCAGGTCAGGTATAACTTTCTTCAAGCCTTCCGCGTCCACCTCGCGACTTCCAACGTAGGAGCGTAGCCACGTCGCCAAGCGACCGCGCGACTGACCTTCCCACTCACGCTCTTTCACCGGGGCAATGGCACCGCTAGACAGACGCTTGATGTAGGCCTCGCGCTGTATGTTAGCCTGCGCTTGCAGCTCCTCCTCAGTTGCCTTGCTCTGCCGCAGCTGCTTCTCTACTGCGGGGTCGAGAACGGCGCTGGTGCTGTCCCACTTCGTTGGCTTCTTGCCGCGCTTCTTAGCCGAGGCGCCTGCTGTGGCCGCGGCCGCACCATCTGCATTACCCTTGTTAGGGGCGCCTCCAATGTTGAGCCGGCGACCATCCTTCGTCATAATTACCTTCCCTGCAGTATGCGCAGACGGCTGCTGGTGGCTGCCCCGGCGCGCTTCGTTGTTATTGACGTCCTCTTGAGCAGAACTGCTGTCGCTCTCCTCACATGCGGCGCCACTGCTACCGCTGCTCGCAGCCGCGTTTCCATCTTCGCCTTCTACAAGCCGCGAGGCCGCCTGTTCGCTGGCACTGAACTTCGCGTAAAGCGCAGCATACTCTGCGCTGAACTCCATCAGGTTCGTTGATGGTGTCTTGTTACTGCTCCGCTGAGTATCAGAGAAGTCCTGCTGGGACGTTTGCTTGCCGTACTTCCTGGCAAATGTAGCCGCGATGTCTCGTAGGAACTCCTGCATGTAGAGCGGCTTGAAGAACTTTGGATACACTGCCACCACGAAAAACTTGGCGTCGTTTTCCAAAGCCCACTGCATCTGGTAGTCATCCACACTGTAGTGCGGGAGGCCAGCGCGATCTTCCAGTAGTACCTCCTGTATCAGCCGGTTCACCATTGCACGCCGTCCTGTCTCGTGACATGTTCTGTGCCACAGCACCACGCCGCTGTCACTCACGATCGATAGCGTATCGATCATCCCTGTTGTCACCGCAGATACTTTCTATTTTTTTTTCGTTGCTCTCGAAACTGCGCTAGAGGCGCGTCAAGTGAGAAGTGCCAGCGGATTGCACGTGTTCATGTGTATGAAGGGGGCAAGCCGACGTATGGTTGGAGGCGGAAAGGCAGGGCCGGGTGAAGAGCAGAGGAGGAAGACGGACTGACAGATCGGCAAGGATGTCGAGACGCCAAGCACGCGCATCACGTAAGCACACCCAAACTCACTCGCAACGGCACCTGGTTCGTTCTCATGCTAAGGGAACAGCATGCTGCGAGCAGAGACAGTGAAAAAAGCGCTCGTGCAATCCATGTGCCTGTCGGGAGGTGGGGGTGGGGTCACGCGGCGGAAGCGGGCACCAGAGGAGTACGTGCGCATGCAGGCATGGCAAGGACTCGCTAACGGTTTCACAAAGAAAGGGGGAAAAAAGGGCGGTCCACGTTGACAGGGTGACGAAACGTTTCGTCGCTGTTCGCGCTCGCTTATGAGCACTGCATCCGTGTGACGTTGTCGTTGTTTTCGCTGCTGCGGCTGCACGCTGTGGAGCATGCGCTTTTCCCGTTCTCTCGACGTTTCAGCCGATGAAGCTCACCGTGAAGTGAAGGAGGCGGGGCGGGTGCCCATTATACAGGTAAAAGACACAAGCGCGCAGATACGCACGCACACACACACACACACACACACACAACACCAGATGCGAGCATGCGACGAGCTCCAAGAGAGCGCAGCCTTGCGCTGATCAGTCAGGGAAGAAGTGAATACACGGAACAAAGTGGAACAGCGAGAAAGACGCATGCGAACGCTTGAGAGAGCGAGCGCTCCGGGGCATCAACTGTGGCTTGGCAGTCTGCGCCCTGGCACCGGTCCAGCGCGCCGCCAAAGGTGGAAAGCGACTCAATCAAACCCTGCAAAACCTGTCAACACAAACGCGTCATAGTACTTCTTCTTGTGCAGCTGATGGCACCAGTTCCACGCCGATGTCAGCCTCCCGTCGATGCAGCTGCCGCCGTCGTCACCAGAGCCGTCGAAGGCGTGCTTAAAAAAGTCGCTCAGGATCGTCATTGTCAACTCGCCGTAGCTGTGGTACTTGGAGCGCAGCAGGTGTCGAAGGCCGGGGTAGTTGTCGTACTCGTGCGCCAGATGCTGCTGCTCTTCGTCCTCCTCGTTCTCTTCATGGAAGACGTAGCGTAAAGCATGCAGCGTTTGCACAACCGGTATTACCAACCGTGGAATGACAGTGTACTTGTCGATGAAGACGAGCGGATTCGGCACATCACGGTCGCCGAGATGAATCACCTTTATTCCGACCCAGCCACCCAAGCGCTGCTCTGTGTCGCGCACGAGGCGAGACATGACCCCATAGCTCTTCGGTGCCGAGCACATGCGGTGGAACCCCTGCCCGGTGTTCGCCACGACGTACTGGCCCTGACCATCGACGAGCATGTCGTCCTCGGCGGCCTCCCACAGGCTCAAAATGTTCTTCTGCACATTTTCCCACAGTAAAAGCGACTCGGTAACGTACAGGCAGTGCGTGACGTGGCTGTGGGTGAAGCAGGACCCGCCACGACCGTAGCGGATGGCGATGCTGTAGACGTCGTCCGATGGAAGAGGCTCGAAGTCACGGCTCAGCCAGCGTCGCAAGGTACGAAGCGGCCGCGTATTGGCCTGAATAAACGAATAAACGTCGTCGATGCTGCGCAGGCAGTGCTCGATGACCTCCTTCTTGCGCTCATCTCCGTCGCTGTAGCGGTCGATGAGGCTCTGCATGCCGGCCTGCTTCTCAGCCCCTGTCTTTTTTAGGTAGTCCGTGCGCACAGCCTCGTCGTTGGCGAGGGCCTCGCACTGGATGCTTGAGAGGGCCATCTCCACGGTGCGCACTGGTATAACAAGCGTACTTCGAATTTCAAGAGCGCCTTGCATAGTCCGTTTCTGCACGTCCTGCAGCATCATCATTAGCTTACCGAACTCGCCGCGGTGGCTGAATGGGTTCAGGCGAGTGTGCCGGCGCATTATCTCAAAGAGGTCTTCCAGCAACGGAACCACCGTGGCCACTTTCACCCCCCCTGCGAGGAAAGAGTTCTTCATGGAGCGTGGAATGGCATCCGAGGCAATCGCGAGTCCGATGACGATGTCGATGAATTCGCGTATCGCGGCCTCCATGCGGCTCTCCTTTCCATAAGGGCGCATAAAGTCATCGACGTCATCTGTGTACTCACTCACCTTCAGCGCCGCCACGATGAGCTGCAGCTTCTGCCGCTCCAGGTCCGTCAGCCGGAGAGGGTAGCGAGAGAAGTGCATGGCTGCGTGCCTTTGCTTCGCCCTGGCGTTCCTCGTTCAACACCGTCTACACTGGCGCGCACTCGAAAATGCAGAAGAGAGTCTTGTGCTCAAATGGCTATCTATCAACGACGAGGAAAAGAAAATCTGCCGTACCGCAGTCCGCCGCCTCTTCCAGTCCTCAAGTGCAGCAGCACACGACTCGGATAGGCGCGTTCGAGCGGCTGGCAGCTTCACGAGGGGCAGACGGTTGGCTGGCGACGCGCTGCTGCCGAGAGCCAACTTCCGTTCCTCCACTACGCTCTGTGCGTGCCGCTGTGTATGCGTCCGAGATGCGCCAAAGGAAACAAAGAAGAGAGCGGAGAGAGCAACGCCTTCCACATAGCAATGTGCAGAGTGCACCACTTTTGTGCCGCCGCGCTGCCAGGCCGCGTGTCGCGAAGGTCTCTCCAAGTCAGAGAGGGAGACGGAGAAAAAAAAGTGGACGTATGAGCGACAGTGTACACTGGCCCATCCGTGTGGTTTGGATGTGACGTCTTACTGAGCGTGCGCTTCTCTTTGCTCCGTCGTCTCCGCGGTGAACAAAGCCGGTGTGCGCTCCCTCACGCAGGCCAATGCACGCACCCACGCACACGCACTGGAACGCACAGAAGAGCGGTCTCCTTCGGTGCGCCCGTTGCGTTGGACCAAATCATACAGTACAAACGCATCAGACACAGAAAACGAAGAGAAAAAATGAGAAAAAGGGGGGGGCGCGCAGAGAGTGTGTGATGCGTGGGAGGAGAGGGGGGGGCAATGCCAAGGGACGGAGCGGTGAAGGTAGTGGCGATGCAGAACAGCGCACGTCGCAAGAGGACTGCGAAGGGAGAAACGCCGCTACGAATTCGTCAGCTTCGTTGTCTCTGTGGCCGAGTCTGCTGTGCAGACACAACGATCTCGACCAAAGAGGCAAGACACGACGACGGGGATGCACACGGCGCCGCAAAGCGTGTGCTCTACAAACGCACTCTATACTCTAGGCACCCAACAGTAACAGAAGAGCGACTTCCCCGATGCCGCATCTGCCTGCGGCGATGTCTTCACGCATGCAGTGGAGGCAGCACCCACGCTGAGATTCACGCAAAAATGCTCACATGTATGCACCACAATCCATCTCTCCCTCTTTGTGCGTCGCTCGAGGTGTCTCCTAATCCACTTCCTCCCAGTCTCTGCTTGAGCTTTGGTGCCGCGTCGACGCTATGCGGTTTGGGTCGGGAGGGGCGGTGCCCACGCGTTTTCATTGGCAATCGATAATATAATGTAGAGAACGAAGAAGAAAAAAGTACGGCGCTTTCACAGGCAGAGAAAGCGATGAGATCGAGGCAGAGGGGTAGAGACCGTCGATGTGCGCGAAGAGGGCATGCATCAAGACACTCGCCCCCGCAGAAAGCGAACGTGCTCGCGGTGCTGTCTTATCCCACCCCCATCCTCTCTCTCCATATGGCCCTTCGCTTATCTGCTTCCTTACCTCCTCGATGCCACCTCAGGCAAAATGGCCTTCCATCGGCGCTGCTGCACGACGTGCGCGCCGCGAGAAAAGGCGTTTTCGTGCGCAGTCCGAGTGGGAGGGGCACATAAAATACTTTCGCGAAGGTAAGGCCACATACAAGAGTCGAGCAAAACTTGGGAAAGGAGAGACGAGAAAAAGAAAGATTCTCCCGTTTGAGGGTCCAGTCTAACAGGAGCAGTTCGATAAATGCACGCACACAACAAGCGCCCCCCACCACCACTGTTGCCCCATGTCCATGCCTCGGAGCCGGGCCAAACAACAGGTGCCCTTCGGTTCATAGCGGCTCCGCTGCGTACCGTGCAGGCAAAACTCCGCGACCACACCCGGCATTACCGCAGCACAGCGAAGGCAGAGCGGCAGGGAGGCGGATGCGTATATTTGCTGAATAGTCGGCGCAACTTGTAATGCGCTCGTCCAACCGAAATCATGGTCGCAAGTCGCTTCGGTAAAAGCGTCAGCCCAGGCCTCACCGTCGACAACAAACAGTACGCAGCCCCGCCTCACGGGGAACCCTAGACGGCTTCCCATTTACGCCGCGAGCGCTGAGCTCTTATGACCTCGCAGTGAGGTGGCCGGCATCGTCGTGGGAGAGAAAAAGCACGCATAAAATATCACCAGAGCAAGATGCAAAATGAGGTGGAAACAGGTAAAACGGAAATGAAAAAGAGAAACACGCATTGGCTGGCGTGCAGGCACACACACACACACACCAATGAAGACGGAGGGAGAGTGGGGGAAGAGAGAGAGAGACCGGCCACGGCGCCGTCCGCTGCATCAACAATTTGTATACGGAGTCGAATGGAGGCGCGCTTGCAGAATTAAGAGAAAGAGGGGGAGAGACAGCTGGTATATTCATCTCCGTTCTCTTTCTTCTCCCTCTGTGTATGTGTGCCAGTGTACATTTGTGCGGGTCTCTCCTCAAGCTGCCATGCCAGCATGGACACCAAGGAAGGCACAGGAAACGAGCAGGAAAGAGAGGGGAGAAGACAACACCGCGCCACCGCAAGCCCACACGAAAACCCACGCCGCCAGTTGCTGGCCGTGGCACCGTCGAGTGGCGCGATGGAAGAAGCAATAGAAAAATGGAAGCGGAAGCTAAAAAAGAGTAAGACGTCCTTCTGCTGCTCAACGGCGACATTAACCGCTCCCTCTTCGCTGCTTGTCGCATGCGCTTTTTTTTTTTCGTGGTGCACAGACTCAGGAACGGCAAGCGCAAAGGGGGGCAGTGGCGGCCTCGGGCACTGAAGGTATCGAGAAACAATTGAAGGCTACTGCCGCATTCTCACTCCAGCCATCTCGCATAGTTTCCTTCCCCCAGCCTTGGTAGGCCTCAAAGCCCCCCCGCCCGAATCGACTTTTATTTTCTCTTCTTCCTCCACCACGCTCGCGTCGCGCGAACGTCGCAGTGACGACGCGGTCGGTGCCGGCTCAGTCCTGCAGCTCCGAGGCGTCTACCACCGGCAGGGACGACACCTCATCCCGCACGCTCCTAAACAACGCAGTGGAAAGGTAGCGCTCGCCAAAGGACGGGATGATCGTCACTATCGTCTTGCCCTCCATTTCGGGACGCTCTGCGATCTTCAGAGCCGCGTACACGTTGGCGCCACCAGAGAAGCCAGCGTAGACACCGTCGCTGCGCGTGAGCTTCAGAGCCGTATCAATGGCGTCGTCGCTCGCCACGCAGAACACCTCGTCGATGAGGGTGCGGTCGAGCACATCCGGCACGAAGCCCGCCCCAATGCCCTGAATCTTGTGCGGGCCCGGCTTTCCACCCGAGAGCACGGGTGACTCTGCTGGCTCCACAGCAACGATGCGAGCATTGCAGCCTACCTTCTTGAGCGCACGCGCCACACCCGTGAGCGTACCACCTGTTCCAACGCCGGCGACGTAGCAGTCGACTTGGTGGTGCGTCTGCTCCCAAATCTCAGGCCCTGTGGTTTCCTCGTGAATGAGGGCGTTGTACTTGGTTCCAAACTGATCTGCCAAGACGGCGTTCGGATTGGCGGCGACGATCTTCTTGGCCATCGCTACGGCACCCTTCATGCCAAGAGCGGCGGGGGTGAGGATCAGCTCGGCACCGAAGATACGCAGCAGGCAGCGGCGCTCGAGAGACATGGATTCCGGCATGGTGATGATGACCTTGTAGCCGCGAATCGCACCCAAGTACGCCAGCGCCACCCCAGTGTTACCACTAGTTGACTCGACCACAACCGACTTGCCGGGTATCAACTTGCCTTCCTTCTCCGCCTTATCGTAGATGGCAAACCCAAGGCGATCCTTCACAGATGCCAACGGGTTCTCACACTCCATCTTGAGGACAATCTTCGCCTTTGTGTGGTTCGCCTTGTTCAGGTACAACGCCGGTGTCTGGCCGATCAGCTGATCGATGGAGCTCGCCACATTCTTTGACTTGTCAAACGATGCCGACATGGCTTTTTTTTTCGTCCTTTTTGAAGTGTTCCTCTCTCTTTCCTTATCTCTCTGTAGATGTACGTGCGTGTGTGTGTGCGTGTGCACTGAACGCGTCGATAGATCAGTCAGCCGAAGAAAATCAAAAAGGGGAAGCTCTTGTCGACTGCTCGTGGTTGGTTCGAATATACATATATATATATATATATATATGTATATATTTCTACGCAGGGGAATCAACTGAGGCGAGTCAGAGAAGTAAGCTCATCACGCGCACATCACGTTTGTGTGTAAGGGGATGGGGCAAAGGAGAGAGAGAAAAGGGACAGAAAACCAGGCAGAAATCTTCGCGGGCATGAGAAAAGCGGTTCACAGCCACGGCGGCGGCGAGGCCGAATGCGCACCCAAGAGGAAAGCTGAACAGGCTTCAAGGCTGCTTGGAGCGAGGCCTTGTGGGCGGCATTTTGAAGGAAGCTGCATGCATGCAACTTAGCCTTCGCCCCATATGCCCTTTTTACGCGGCGCATTCGCCAACATGAAGAGAGTGGAGGCAGCGTCGACATTACGGGTAGCAGAGGTTGCTGACGGCTTCTCCACCGAAAGCCGTGCATTCTTCTTTTCCAGATGCTCTGCGGTCTGTGTAGCTGTGAGGAGCGCGCTGCATCGTATCTACGCCTATCTCTTCAGTAGCAAGGAAATAGCGGCGCAGGGCCCCTAGTGAAAGGGGAGATTGCTGGCATGACTCAGAGTGGCACCTCGTCTGTCGCAGTCATCCGCACTCCGCGCTGCAGAGAAGCAAAACGCTCCTGCGCGAGCTTCATCAGTTGCGGAAACTGCTTCAGGTGATGCTGGATCTTCCGCGGCGTCGGCCAGTGGCCCCACGTGCAGTCGCGCTTGTTGCCGTGGAAGATGATCTCCATTAGGTGGCAAGTGGCACAGTAGGGACACTCAGGGCTGGCGTGCCTCGCCGGATCTGCGTACCGTGCGTGGTACTGAGAGATGCAAGCAATATGCCCACTTGCCGTTCGCGTCGGAACCTGGTGACGGGTCTCAGCAAGGCTAGCGGAAGGGCGTGTGCCCCTGGTAGTGCGCGGCGTAAGGCTAGGACTAGGATGGGATGGCGGTGCCGCTACTGGTGCGACATGCGCGCGGCGGCTCTGCAACGCTTCTTCCTCCGGCGCGAGCTCGACGAGGGTCGAAGTGCATGTTGCGCCTAGCAGCTCGCCGACCCGCACCTCAGCATCATCAACCCGTTCTTCCTTAACGGGCTTTGGCAACGGCCCCTCCCTCGGCGGGCTGTCGGTGGAAGGGGCCGGTCCCCCAGGCACGTGCAGCAGTCCGGTCGGCTCCGGGTACAGTGGCACTAGGTCACGGCAGGCCGCGAACTGGAATGGCACGGCGGCACTCACATGGCCGACTAACTTGTCGAGCGTCATCGCATTGATCGGGTCTTCGGAGGAAGAGGAAGCTGCAGACATGGGAAGTTCCTGCACGACAGCACGCAACGCTTCAGTGGCCCTGTGGTCCAAGCGGCCGCACAGCTTCAGTACGCCATCTACAGAAGCCTCCCGCATCTCGGGTGTGAGGCGTTCCCATCGATGGGAAATGATGCGCCAGGAGAGTAGGTCCATGAGCACCTGAAGGGATGGATAGCAGCCGTGGTAGAGGCGAATGATGCCCTGCTCCTCTAGCGTGCGCAGATTAGGACGGAGGCGAGCTGCCAGCTGCGCTAGCCGTCCGTCCTCTGGCGCCCATAGTGTCAAGCGAATCGCTGCCTCGGCCAGCGCAAGAAACGCAGGCATCTCCCTCGAGGCCCCCGGCATCGGAAAGGCCTCCAGGGTGGCGTGGCGGAGAGCGGCGGAGGCGACGGCAGGCCTCATCTGCTGCTCAAGAGACTCGGCAAGCTGTTGTGCGAGCCCGTCGGCAAGGGGACTGCCGGAGTCGCTTGCGCCGTCTTCCTTCTTTGTCCGCTTTACTGGAGGCCACTGCTGCCCTACAGAGGAAGAGACCGGCGGCTGGCTCTCCACATACTTTGCCTTCGCCACTTCCAACCATTGATAGTACGAAAAGCTGTGCAATGACTCGGGCGGGACGAGCAGGCCGTCACGCCGCTGCTGGAGAGCGCGCTCCGCACAGAAGGCTTCAAATGTCCTCTCCATGCTCATATTGCCCTTTCCCCTTGCGTGCGTGTTCGTGGAGCTAAAGGAGGAGGAGAGGATGCGCGTGAGAGAGTCGCTTTCTTTTCCCCTTTGAGGAAGGCGATAGGGGAAGGGGAGGGGGACGGGAGGGGGACGGGAGGGGAGGGAGCAGTGGCGATGCGAAAGGACTGCACGGCTGCCGCTGCCTGCAGTCGCACGTGCAGACAGCACACGAAGAGATGGCTCACGCAGAACCGAAAGGACGTGGCAGGTATCAAACAGTATTGCGAATCCAAAGAGGCACAGCTTTGTTGAGCCAGCATAGTCAGCCGCATTCCGATTTGCACACATGCAAGTACCCACAGAATACCGTGAGGCAGGGAGGGGGAGGGCACAGCGTATGGGCCACCTTCCGCGGAGGCTGTGTTCCCTCAACGAGGACGCGGCGAGGACAATGAGAAGCTGTGCACGTTACCCCACCGCCGAATTCCTGCCTTTGGTACGCGCCGCTGTAGCAGCACGTTCGACGTTGGCGCCTCTTAGACTGTTTTCTTTGTTTCTATTGTCGAGAGGAAGGGAGGGGGGGAGTAGTGGAGCGGGCCATGATGCGTTTGGCATTTCTCCGACGACGAGATCCTGTCAGACATGACCCCATCGCGCCAAACGCAAAGCGGTTGCGGGATACAAAAAACTGAGAACGTTTACATTCAAAAAGGAGAAAGGGGCACGCAAAGAAAAAAAGAGTGGGAGGGGGGGCAGTGAGCACCCAATAAGACCCTCCATACACGCGCAAACACGCACACAGGCAGGCATTCGAAGAGCAGAACATCTGAAAAACTCAAAGCCACACGCACATGATGATGCGCCTATCTGGCGTGCCCTCAAAAAAAAAATAATCAGAGCGTGTAGAAGAGGTGATGGGAGGCACCAAAGAAGATAGAATGCAAAAGAAACGAGAAGACGTGCCAGTGAGTAAATCTCGCGAATGGTGTGGGGTGGAAACTTCTCCACGCACAGATAGCGGCGGGGGGCAACCCTCACTCTGCATCTTGTCTTGAAGTTCTCCTACACGCCGACATCGGTGCACTTGTCGTTCGCCGCCGCCCCTCTTCTCTGTCTCTACTCTTTGTCGAACAGAGTCATGCTCTCCGCACAGGCGGACCCCCTTGCATGCGAGCCGCAGCGATGATATTTAGTGCGGTGTGCTGAACAAATACAAAGCACAAAGAGACAGAAACGATTAAACCGTAACTCAGACATTCACGGTGAGCCGAGGTAGCTTCCGTGGATCTGCCTGCAGGCGACTACGGGGGTGGCCGTCTTTGGTGCGCGTGCTATCGGCAACTGGGCGCGTCTCCTCTGTCGATACAGGTAAAGATCGCCCATCGCTTTTCACCCGACCGACCGCACGAAAAGAGAGCATGTTCGATGAAGAAGCGAAAGCAAGTCAGATACGCGCAGAAAACATGAAGAGAAAACATGCATACACGCACATTAACACACTCAAAGAGAAAAGGGACCAAATCGCTGATCTGCAGCGTACTATATATGAATATATGCACAGTGAGGTGTGCGCGAGGTGTGGGGAGGGAACAGAGGAGGGAGGTGTTGTGTTAGCATGCACTGGCCACAGAGGCCCACAGGAGCGCAGACGTCATTTCAGAGGAAAGAAAAAAAATCGGGCGGGTCGGTGGTAGATGAAGATGGCAAGAGAAGCGCCGGAGTCGTTGCCGCTCCCCCAGAGAAGTGCAAATCAAGAGAACGCAGGCGAGATGGAGAGTTGTACGAAGGGTAACGTCAGAAGAATCCAAAGCACAGCGGGCGGGGAGAGAGAGGGGGTGGGGGGGCCAAACTGCGCACGGCAAAGATATTCGTATTCAGATGAGGCATTACGCGCAGCCTTTTGCGACACGCGAAACCCATTGAACTACAGAAAGGGAAGGGAAAAAAAAAGAGCTGTCCGGCTGCAGAGACGGAAATGGAGTCGCGCACGGAGTGGTCCATGGCAGCGTCTTCGCACCTTCCCCTTTTTTCTCACTCTCGTGATTGGAGGCATGCGTGCGGGCACGCGTGAGTGCGCGTAAGCGGAACGACGTATCAGCCACCGCGAGTACGCCGCTTCCCGGCACCTCCCACGTGCCCCTTTCCCGGGCTTCGCTTCTCCCCTCCAACGATCCCCTTTCGTTTCTCCCTATCCCACAACGGTCTGCTCAACTTCGCACAGACACGCACACGCGCACGCCAGCTAACGGAAGAACACGCAACTAGGCTACCTTTTCATGAAGGATAAGCTGCAAGTACAACCACCAAACATTGTAGCACAGCGCCGACACCGTCCACATAAGTGAGGCGGAAACGATACCGAGCGCCGCCCAGGAGAGCGCCTCCACGCAGGTGAACGACTGCGGCAGCATCGAAAAGCGGCCCGCCGCAGAGGGGGCAACGTCGTCGGCTACAGCTGCGGTCGCCTTGACGGTCATCACAAACGGATCTGTCGTGGAAGTAGCTGATACCTCAGGCGGCCGCATCCCGAAAGTGTAAACGCAGCCCAGTCCGCCCTCCACCGCCTCCACGAGCGGGTGGAAACTGTCGCCGCCGCCACCGCCGCCGCCGCCCTCGGAGAGGTTTGCCATGACAAGCGACACCTGCTGGCGACACAGCACATAGCACGAGGGCCGCCCGATCGAGATCCACCGCGTCAGCGTCAGATCGGAGGACAACAGCAGCATACGGTCAAGCCCTTTGAGCTGCATGTAGATTAGGTAGGTGGCCTGACTCACAACAACGCGGACGCTGGTGATAGAGGCGCTACTAGGTACAATAGCATCCAGATCGATCGCATGCACCTCGGCGGTCTGTCGCCGCTTTGGCCAGTAACTCACCGTGTGCAGTCGCACCTCTCGGCAGCTCATGACGGCGTACTCATCATAGTCCTCCAATGGGGTGGCGTAGACATCGCCGCAGCTGCGGTGTACAAAGTCAAAGCCCGAGGACGAAAGAGAGGTCAGTCGTTCTGCGACCATTTCGCGAGACGGGCCGCTCTTGAGCAGACTCACCCCGTCTTCGTTGGCGCACAGAGCAGAGCGGTTGCCCATCCAAAACGTGCGCCAGGCGGCGCTGCTGGTGCCCAGGTAGAAGTGCGAGGGTGGTGCCGGATGAGTTGCATCAACGCGCGCAGCGGCGCTGCTGCTAGTTTGGCCACTACAGTTCATGAAGGGATCAGGCAACAGGGCAACCTGCGCGCGCAGGCGCGCTGCCATGAGGACGGGCAGCGACAACTCTGACGCCGTGCTGTAGGCGTCTGCATGCCGCTTGAAGTCGACTCGGTTTACCTCCCACCAGCAAGCAATATGAACGCTAGCGGTGCAGAAGAAGGCATGGCGGTCGTAGTCGAGGAGAAAGTGATCCCCGCCCGGGGATGCGTAAAAGCCATCTGTCCCAACAGGTAACTCAATCATGGCCTCGATAAGGCAGTCGAACACGTGCAGATCCCCTTCGCGCGTTTCGCAGAGGAGGTACCGATTCCCACCAAAGTGCACGAGCGAGGAGGGAAAGGCGAAGCAGGCAGGGAGCTCCTTGTGATGCTCTGCCAGGGACCCGTCACTCTCCGCCAGCTGTGTGTACAGGTAGCATTCCACTTCCTCCGAGTTAAACGTGTCTGTGCCACTGCGCACGAGCACAAGAAGCCGCTGCTCCTTCTCCAGAAGTCCCAGAGCCACAATCTGACTAGGCGGAGCAAGCTCCACATAATCCTCTTTCAAGCACGGTCCTACCAGGTATTGCTTCTCCTCATACGATAGAAACACTTCAGTGACGATCTTCCAACAGAGCCGTGAGACTTCGCTCAGCGTAATGAGTTCCTTCTTCGTCAGGTAGGACGCGATGAGGCGCAGCGTATCAGCGCATTCCATTCTCTCGAGTGCCAGTGCCAAAAAAAAAAAAGAAAAATCACAGAGAAAACGTCGGAGGCGATGTCGAGGCCGCAGATGCCTCCAGAGGCAGCACAGAATCGATCTACTCGCGAGGTGCACGTGTTTGTTTGTGTGAGGGGTGGGGGTGGGGGTGAGGGGAAGATGGCCAAAAGAGTCGAAAGCACCAAGAAACGAGAGTCCAATCGGATACGGGGAGAAGTGAGGACAGCGTTGGTGCACTGCCGCGGCCTCACACAGGAAAATAATGTAGCAGTGCTGCGCACGTCAGCTACAGCGCAAGCGAAAGAAGCAGACACGCACGCGCGTGCAAGACGGGGACGGGGTGAGTAGCGGGACGACACACGCGTAAGTATGTGAAGAGCTGCAACCTGCCATGACGAGGGCAAGCAGAGAAGGGATTGCAGAGCGGAGAATCGAAGGCGAGGGCGAGAGCGCAATGGAGCGGTGGGGGCAGAAAGAGGGAGAATGGAGCAGGGGTAGTAAGGAAAAGAGAAGTAGGATGCGCCGACACGGTGCTGCATCACCGGAGCACTCGAGTATGTGCAGACATGAGAGAAGCTCAGTGCTCGGGCGGTTGGGGAGAGACAGACACTGGGCACATGCCTTTCCACGTGTGTGCCCGATGTAAACGAACAGCGTGAAAGGGCGGCGCGGAGTCAGAAGTGATGCAAAAGATTGCCACGCCCCAGTTGAATATTCGGTGGGGCACAGAGGGTACTTATCCAACCCTTTCAGACAAACGACGCAACGCAGGAGCACGATCTCCGAAGAGCGAGCTCTACGTAAGCATCACATGTGACGCCGTTCGCGCTTGCGTGTGCGTTTGCGCTTAGGTGTGTGGCTTTTCTTTTTGGCGGGTCTCTTGTTGATGTGGTTCCGGCAGCCACCTCTCTCTTTCCTACACCGCACAAACGTGCACGCGTAATATATACGTATACTTAGATATATGTGTATCTGCGCGTGTGTGTGTGCGTTTGCTCGTGTGTATCACAGGGCTTCCAGGTTAGCTACATGCACAGCGAGAGAGCAACCGAAGAAAGGTACGAGGAGTCCACCGCCACCGGAGAGAGACAACAGATAACAGATAACATATAAAGAGAGACACACACACATACAGAAAACATAAAGGGAAAGCAATAAGAAGGTACTCGATCCATCGCCCATATGTACAAATAATGACAGTGAAGAGATGAATCAGTGGCGCTTTTCCTTTTTCTTTCGTGTGTTTTCTGTTTCTTTTTTTCCTTTCGTTCTTTCGTAGGGGAGAGGGCGATCCAGTGGCTGCCAGCATGTGCATGTGTGTGCGTGTCTGTGTGTGAGGAGAGGGGGAGGGTCTTTAGCGACTAGAATGCTGCATGGCATACTCTCCGCGCCCTCTGGTGTGCATAAATGGGGATGGGGAAGGAAGAAGGGAAAGGGGAGGAGGAGGGGTGGGGTGGGGTTGCAGAGAAAACAAAAAGCGACAACAAAGGACGAAAAATATGACCAAGGAGCGCACACCTACAATACATCAAGTAGAAAGAAGGGTCAAAGAGAGGGAGAGGAGGAGGAAGAGGCGAGGAGGAGGCAAGTGGGCTTTGAAGCGAGCCCCCTGAGACTGAGAGCAAAAAAAGAGGGGGGAAGGCTCAGCTCCAGCAAGCGCGCATCACATGACAAGAGAAAAAGGCTTCAAGGGGCAATATGTACACACATCTTCTGTACAGTGCTGAGAAGCACACATGTGCATGCACTCTCACACACGCACACACGCAAGCGCAGGCAGCAGCATCACTGGGCCCATGCCCTCTCCGGAAGCGTCTCCTCTCTCTCGCCCTCTGCGCCCCTTGGGCGTGGACTTCCCTTCTTTCCTTTACCACTGCGCAAGGCTGAGCACAAAGCACGCGAACTCATCATAGTTCAGGGAGTCATCGTGCGTCGTGGCGTACTTGCGCACCATTTCCTCAACCTCTTTCTCTGAGAGGTCCACACCGTAGTGCTCGAGGCCCATGTAGAACGATTTCACCATCTCTACCGGCACCATGCCGGTGTGGTTCACGTCCAGGGAGTCGAACAAGTCCTGAATGCGGTTGTCTGTCACCGGCAGCCCGCCAATGTTGTTCTCGATCTCGTCGTAGGAGAGGTGGCGGTTGTTGTTGTGGCCGGGAATGAGGCTCTGCTGCATGGTTGAGCGAGAGGGGGCTTTAAGGGGCAAAGGAAAGAGGTGAAAGACAAGTGGTAAGTAGAGTAAGAGCTAGAGACGGTGGAGACGCTTGGTCGGCTGGTGCGCAGCTTATGTTGCTGAAGGGAGACTCTTTTTTTTTTGCGCGCGAGAGAGGCAGTTGGGTTGAGACAGACGAAGAGCTTACCTTGCGATGCGTGTGGGCAAATGCAGGTTAAGAGCAACCATGGGGAAGAGGCAAGGACAGGAAAAGTTGGAGAGGAGTAGCTGGGCAAATCTCAAGCGCACCGGAAGGTACCCCGGTGTACTCTTCGCTGTGCTTTCACACGTAGGATGAAAGAGACGGAAGAGAGAAAGATGCCACGCGCCTCTTTCATGCATGGTTTCCTGTCACGCGCAGGCAAAGACTGTGAACACCCGGCCTAAACACATCCGTCACGCCAGCAACACCAGAGGTTCGTCAAACATCTGAAACCGTTCACCCCCTTGCGTTTTTTCTCTTCGATATTTGTGTTTTCCTCATGCGGTGTCGCCGCGTCTGCCTCTGGCACATCTGAAAAAGAGGGAACAATAAATGCAGCCAGCTTTTCACGTCCGCTGGCCGATCGATAGGTACGAAAACGAAAAGTATATTGTGCCTCTGCTGCAGGGCATGTTCGTATTCAGAGAAGCTCATGATTGTAAAGTGAATTAAAAAAAGGAAAGAGGCATGCACGGATGTGGACGCGAAAATAAATCCATAGAAGACGGCCAAACGATGCAATGCCACCGGCCATTGAATCGACATGTCTACTGGGAAGGATGAAGTATAAGGGGAGTCTCTCACTGAGAAAGCATCGCGTACCGGTGTCTGTGTAGGCGTGCAAGCAGAAGGTGAATGATGCCACAGAGGCGACGCAGGGGGAAAACGTGCCAGCAAAACCGTCACGAGCGGACGGCAGCGAGGCATATCGCATACACAAGAGAACCGACAAGACGAAAAAAACGAAAAAAAGAGCAGCAGTATTAGGCTTCACAGCAGCACTCAACAGACGGCAAAGATACCCTTGCTTGCGGGCGCGCGATAAACAGTAGCGGCATCTCCTCGAGACTGCGCAAGTTCCGCAGGCCTTCGGCAAAGACTCGCTGCGCATTTGGGGGGAGGGGGGATTTTGCGACAGAAAAAATACGGAGATGGTAAGGTTTTACTACCACGTCACAGCTCAGCAACGAGTGAAATGTTTACAAACACTCACACCCAGCCGGCAAGCAGCGACATGGCATAGACACATCCTGACAATGTAGAAGCAAAGAGTAACGGGAAACAAAGCAGAAAGCCGTGAAAGAAAAAAAGCTCTAGACGAGATGAGTAGAACGAAGTCGACCAGCCGAAAAAAAATAGAATGAACGGATTTTATTCGAATAAGCTCAATGAAAAAAATCCAAACAGCACCACAAAGTAGCAGACGAACAGGAGAAGAGGATTTTTCTCAGCGTGACCAGTCTGCCTTCGAGCACGAGGGGATCGCGACTTGGCACCCGGCCTGTCACACGCTCATGGCCTGGGTGTGAAGCAGCCGTAGACCTGCGTCGCCTCGATGTGCCGACCCAGTCATCTAAACACGGCCGCTCCCACTAAGCCGGTCCTCGCCTGGTGCATTCCTCTCGAGGTGACTCAGGACCTCCCGAGGCTATCAAGCGGCAGAGACGGGTGTGTTACGTCTCGGCCACGCCCACACCTCTGCTCATCATGTGGGTGGTACAAACGTTATCGTCTTCGCTGGTCGATTCGACGCAACGCCACCCAGCACCTGGCTGCCGACATGAGTAGCGATATATATTGCTCCTATTTCGCTACGTTGTAGGTACTTGGAACTAACACCACCGGATAACGGTTCGGCATTGGCAGGGGACAGGGGCTGGCTGACTTCGCTCCGAAATGGGGGCGCTGGACCCAGGCACCACGCTGCGGCCTCTCTCATCACTAGGGACGAAGCGACCACCGTGAGAGCAAAGGAAAGAATAAGCAGCTGCAGGCAGCACCACACAGTATCCTCTCTCCCCCTACGACTGCAAGAGCGAATAGGTCGAAGAGGAAAACAGAGGACGGTCACCGGATCCGTCTCGACGAGGCAGCTGTATGGCCTCTCTTAGTGCTGTTCCCTTTTTTCGCTTTCATTTTACGCGAGCCGAGAACAAGAAAAAGGAAGAGGACTGAGATGCACACGAAAGGTCGCGGCTGAGGGAGAGAGACGGGCACAAAGGCAAAAGGAAATCGGCCATCGCACAGCAACAGGCACAGAGGACGACGTCACACACAGCCGCTGTCCGTGCGCGAAAACGAAGAGGACGTGAAGATGGATTCAGAAGGGAAGGCGGCAGTTGGTGGGATGCGCACATTGAGGAGAGGAGTACAGTACTCTTTGTGGTGTCTCCTTTGCTGTTTTCGTGTAGTGCGGTGGTAGCACGTCGGGGTGATCGGTATAGCTGCCCGTGGCCGACAGGGTAGCCCCCTGTGGGTAGTAGCTGTGAGACTGCGCAAACGGCTCCTGTGCACCCCATCGGTCAAAGGTATCTGTCAACGAGCTCTCGCCCTCGTAGTGGGCGTCGCACGCGCAGAGAGTCCCACTGGGCTGCAGCGGGCGCATCTCATGGCTGTACTGCGGATGATTTCTCGATCTTGAAAGCTGTGAGTTCGGCGTGGCTTCAATGGCACTCATGCTTACGAGCTGGTCCATCACCGCTTGATTTCGGAGCTGTGTCTCCTGCGCAGCCCACGCTTGTTGACGGAGTACTGCACCCTCCTGTGTCAGTATCTGCTGTAGCTGCGACCTCTCTTTCAGCCACGCCTCTCTCTGAGTTGCCGCTGCCTGTATCTTCTTCTGCTCCGCCTCGTTCTTGAGACGCTGGTTCTTTCGATAACAGCAAAATACGACAACCCCGCATGACGCTGCCAATGCAAGAGCAAAGGTCACGATGATCAGGGTACTCTTGCCGGCTAAGGGTGACGTCGTAGCGGCACTGGAGTTACCGGGTGACGGCGTTGATGCTTGACTGTTGCAGTAGAGAAAGTTGCCGCCGAGCACATCTTGGTTGATCCAGTCGGTGCACCAGCCATCGTCGCAGTCGCAGGTGAGGGTAGCCTCGTTCCACGTTCCATGATTACAATCCACCTCGGTGCCTGGCGAATTCGTCATCCTCGCTGTATTAGGAGTGCGCGCGAGAAGAAAGCGGAGGATCGCCTTCAAATTGCACATCGAAAAGAAGTAACACGTGACACGGCTGTTCCACGTGCAGTTCTCGGCAGGAGATGTGGAAGTGTGGAAGTAAAGCTCAGAGAGCGAGCGAGAAATATCTCGATTGTCCAGCTTCGAGAGAGTAGAAGAGGGGGGAGGAAGGGCTATGTTCCTTGCAGAAGAGGTGAAACGCGACGCGTGCAACTTCACATAACGAATCCCAGAAGGATGAGTGCGAAGCGAAAATGAAGGGAGACCAAGAGCATTGATCGTATCGCAAAGTGAGAGGTGCGACATGTGGACATAGCTAAAACTTTGCCAAGGCTGCTCGAAAGCCGCTGCATAGCTGCACAGCAACCGTTCTATTCACTCTGAAGAGGCACAGAGAGTGCGAAGCACTCCCTCGCTTAAAAAAAGCTGCCTAGACTGCATTTGCCACGTTACCTTGTACAATTTCGGGTTTCCTTCTAACAGTGGGATAGAAGAGCATGTATTACCGTGGTGATAAGTTCCTACGCTGTCTCATATTGAACAGTGGCCGCCCGCATCTCCAGGATGCGCGTTCGGCCCTCTAAGGCCTGCAGTTCAGCGTAGTCCTTGTGGGCATCCCGCTGCTCCTCCTTTAGGGCTGCTGCCTCTTTCTCTCGAAGTTGTGCGTCTAAAAGGCGTATTTTGGCGTTGCCAAGCTTGGCTTTGGCCTGCGTTGCCAATTTGTTGCGAAACAGGCCTTTGAAGATCGACGCCTTCGTCTCATACTGGGCCAGCACCATTTCCTTTGTGCAGTTACAAGGGTTTAGCTCCAGCACCTCGAAGCTGTTACGGCAGGCAAGAATTCTCTCTGCCTCATGTGTCGCTTCGTCTGAAATTAGGAGCGCCATCCGCTGTAGTTATGATAGCGGAGCGTTCGCTAATGAGGCAAGATATACTGGCAAGGGAGGAGGGGAAGGTAATGCACTTTTTTGTAGGAAAAAAATAAGAAAGGCGAGGAAAGCGAGGGTAGTGGTGAAACCGAAAGGAGGAGGACTGTGGGGAAGGGGTCTGCACGGGTGCAAGCAAAGCGAAAAGGCGTTGCGCACGAGCATAGACGCATGCCAAGTGATGCAGTCCGGGGGCGCTGACATCTTGGAGAACGAAGAGAGGAGCCTCCGCCTACACTTGGAAAATGCATGAAGCGTGATGGTGCCGAAGATGCCGCGAAGGACGCTAGTCGCGGTTCGTGCTGCAGAAGCTGTGTCCCACACTCGGTGCTTGTGTTGCATTAATGTCCAAAGCAGCAGTGGGGATATCGAAAACGAATGTGATGCATCAAGCAGAGCACGAATGGCACAACGATGGTAGTACAACTACCCAGAAAGCAAAAGACTGTCATCCGGTGCCGCATTTACTATTCGCGCCTCACCACAACATGCTGTTTAGGTCAGCGCCGGGAATCAAGTCCATGCCTAAAAAAGAGCCCAGGTGAAGTTGCAGCTTTTTTGTGTAGCTCGTTCTGTTTGTGCGTGGATCAACCACCCATTGCACCACGGTGCCATCACTCGAGCATGCGGCAATAACTATCACCGATGAGATGGGGGGCGCAGCCAAAATGCAAATGGAGTTGAAAATACTCATGAATGAGAAGCAGCGGCGACGTGTGACAAATTCCTTGCACACAAAGCACGTTTGCGGATTAAGAACATACGTGAGAGCGATCGTCTCATCCTCAGATGCAGTGGCGAGCCACTGAGAGTCGTCCGTGAACTTTCCAGCCGTGGGAGTGAAGTCGTGGGCACCCGTGATGAGTGCTATCTGCTGCAGGCGAAGGACATCCTCCCCGAGAACACGAGTGGTGTTGTCTGACCGGGGGCAGTAAAGTGCAATTAGCGATGTCCCGCTGGCGATGGCAATGAGGCCACTGTAATAGCTCACCTCGAAGAGCTGAATACTCTCTCCAAGTGAGTAATCCACCCGAGAGATAAGTGAGCCGGCGAGCACATCCCACTGGCATATCACCCCGTCGTCGCCCGTGCTGAACAGCTGCAACGGCGGTGTCCTACCACGTGCAAATTTAACAAAGCGAACCCAGTCTGTATGGCCTGCAAAATGGTGAAGGGGCCTTAAATCAGATGTCCACACACTCACAGTGGCTGTGCCACCCCCAGTGGCTATGTACTTGCCGTCAGGTGTGCACGAGATACACAGAATGTTTTGTGCGTAGCTACCGGAAATGCGATCCTCCGTGATTCTCGGGTTTCCGCCTTCAATGTAGCGGATACCATCTGAACTGCAGACGAGCGTGCCTTCCGGCGTCACCGCCACACCAGAGATCTCGCTCGTGGATTCGTTTGGAATCGTGCATATGGGCCACAATGCATCGCCCTCGCAGCTGATAGTCTGAATGCCATCACGCGAGACAGCTATGAGCGTTTCTGTCGAGAACATGTAATGTGCTATTGAAGACAATCGAATACAGTCTAGCTGTCGATGCAGCAACAAAGAGCAGAGAAACTGTCGTGTCGCAAAACCCGGAGTCGGCTTATCCCGGAAAGCAGCGCTTCGCAGCGTGTAGCGGTTGACTGTGTCGATGATTTCCTGCATACTTCCACCCTTTCTTACATAGCAAAGGGCGGTACAATGACAATCGGCTCAGGCGGACACTTTTCCTCCTTTTCTGTGCCGCTGCGAGTAGCCACAGCAGCACTTCTGCCCATTAGTAGAAAGAAAAGGTATCACATTATTTTGTTTTTAATGAGGAGCATGTAGGTATTAAGAGGAAAGTGATCTATGGCAAAATGCCAGCTTTACAGCTGTATGACCAGGACGAATGATGATCATACTGCTGTCCACGAGAGCGAATTCGAGAAAAGCACGAGGTCACCAAGAGCCGTTGCTTCTTGGGACAATGCTTCTTTTTTTTTGTCTACGAGATGTGCATTAGCCAAGAGCACTGTAGCAATGTGCCAGGCGCTTTCTCCCCCCTTTTTCGCATTTCGTTTCCCTGGTGTGGGTGCAGTCACCAAACATATTTCATGCCGCATAGCTGCCTCATCAGCAACACAGATGCCCTCACTTCCAGAAAAAGAGGCGCTTCATCAGCGGCTTCGAATCAGTGCTCTGTCTCGAAGTCGCCACAGGATTCTTCTCGCTCATTGGGACCTGCATGCCCATAATCTTGCGCTCCTGCAACGCAACGTAGGGCTTGTACCTTTTGTCCCTCTCTGGCTTCGGAAGATTGAACTCCCTAATCACTCCTGGGTCAGTGACTTTCCATCCGTACACTGGACACGGCTCGCCGGTCAAATACGGATGTGTGCTGGGATTCGGTGGCTTGCCACCACGGAAATAAAGCTTATTACCACTCTTGTGCCACACACCCTGAATCATCATATTTAGTACCCGCGGTACTTCGCTGGGGTTTCGCCGAAGGTTGCCACGAAGCGTAGAAAGCGGGTGTGTGCGATTCAGACCGATGCCGAATCCCGTTCCATCAGCGCCCTGGTCCATCCATGCAGGCCACTTGTTCTCCCTTAAAATGTTTTTTGTTTTGTCAAAGCGCCCGCGATCTTGGTCATAGGGAGTGTCATGGAACGGCTTTGTGAAAGGGTACACAGACGGCGCATTATGAAATACGGCCCGCTTCGGGCCTGTGGACTTCAGCATAGCCACGCAACTAAAACGCTAGCGAGGCGATTCACAGAAGAAAAGGAAATGGACAAGTAGCTCATAGGCAAGCAGTCACTATTCTTTTTGTTTTCAGCCTAACTGCGTCCACAGTGGTGAGAGAGGCCGCAGCGTGGTGCCTGGGTCCAGCGCCCCCATTTCGGAGCGAAGTCAGCCAGCCCCTGTCCCCTGCCAATGCCGAACCGTTATCCGGTGGTGTTAGTTCCAAGTACCTACAACGTAGCGAAATAGGAGCAATATATATCGCTACTCATGTCGGCAGCCAGGTGCTGGGTGGCGTTGCGTCGAATCGACCAGCGAAGACGATAACGTTTGTACCACCCACATGATGAGCAGAGGTGTGGGCGTGGCCGAGACGTAACACACCCGTCTCTGCCGCTTGATAGCCTCGGGAGGTCCTGAGTCACCTCGAGAGGAATGCACCAGGCGAGGACCGGCTTAGTGGGAGCGGCCGTGTTTAGATGACTGGGTCGGCACATCGAGGCGACGCAGGTCTACGGCTGCTTCGCACCCAGGCCATGAGCGTGTGACAGGCCGGGTGCCAAGTCGCGATCCCCTCGTGCTCGAAGGCAGACTGGTCACGCTGAGCTATATATATATATATATATTGAAAACGGTATATTCAGAGCATGCTTGCCTGCACTTCTGAATAGCTCCCCAATTTTTTTCGATTAAAAAAGCGCGCCGCTTCCTACACTTGGCAAGCAACGCATAATGTTCTTTTCCGAGTTGAGGTAGGGGCAGTGACAGAATGGTAGAGGAGTAGCGTCAATGTTCTCTATTCCTTCGCGGTAGCGTCTTTTATTAGGGAAAAAAGTCTATCTGAGCGCATTGTAAATCAGCGTGAAAACGGACTACGAAACGGGTAGAAAACAGTGTCGTCAATATGCGGCAAAATTGGCGGGGCAACAACCTTTCGCATGATTTTTTCTTGTGAGTTGCGATCATATCGTGAGAAGGAAACCTGGAATGAAAACTGCTGATGAGATTGCGCTGCTTCGCTAAAATCTGTCTCATTGGTTATTCGAAGGGTTCCAAGAATCGGTGATGCGAAAGCCCCGGCGATAATGTCTTGCGGATTGTACACGGCGCCGGCGCGCGCAATGACGAATTGGTAATGCAAGCCCACCGAAATATTTATGCACTGGCGAGCGTGCGGGTCGTAGATGCCAGCGGAGGAAGTTAGGGCGTCAGATAGCCCGGTGATAGGAATCCAGCTGGTTGTGTCGTTTATAAGGGCATCATTTGTCATACCTATTCGGTCCAGAATAGTAGGTGTGCCGCTGACAGTCACATTGATGAGGCCGGTAAGCAGGTCGCCCGTTCCAGCGTTGCATCGTTTTTGCAGGTCTGATTCGTTCATCAATAATAGGCACCCACTGCTGAAAATTGAGTACAGGAAGCTAGCTCGCTTCCACTCATCACTGCTGCATAACCTGCCGCCACCTGGCACTGCAAACCCACTTTCCCTTTCTAGGATAGCGCCTTTGTCTCCGGCGGTGATAAAAGTTCCAGCGCGAACTTTATCACCAGAGAGATACCCTGGAGTTGCTGCGAAAATGTTGCGCGGTACAGACGCATTTGCACTTGTGAAGGCGGCCTCGAACAACAAAGCGGCGTATTGGTTCAATCCGAGATTACCCAGGGTAATGTTAATTGCAGCCTCTGCTAGCCTTCCACTGGCAATAGAAGAGTGAGAAAAACGAGCTCGCCACCCCACAATGGCATTGTTACATGTTTTTCCGTCAGACTTCGTTACATAAATTGTAGTAGCAGGAAGCGCCGAGGGATCGATAGCTTCCAACAACGCACCGGATGCGTCATGAACATTCAGGGTCACTGGCACAAAGTCAGGAGCGCTACTGTTGCGCCCCAGCATAGGATGCAGAAAAAGATTCATGTACTTTGCAAGTGGAAAGAGAGCGCATATTTGGGCGCCATTTAATACACACGAGGTGCCTTTTATGGAATCCAGAAAACGGACGCTTCGCCCGATTGTGCTACACGAGCCGTCGCTCGTAGTCGTCGGCAGTTGGATCGGGGCCACACGGCGATAAGCTGCGCTACCTTCGATAAGCACGTATTTAGCTGTTGTCAAAGGATCACCGAGAGAATACGGCTTACCTGCGGTAGCCTCTGATGTGGACGTGGTAGGAAGAGGAGGCTGCATAACATTTGTGGGCACTCTGAAATAGCCGTATAGCTCACTGGGATGATTTGTTCGAATAATGCAGACAGCATTATGCCCTGGTGGTTTCTTAGCTATGTAGCTTCTATCTAAGTTGTTCAGCCGTTGCAGAGAGGTCACGCGGGTTTCCCGGTAGCAGTAATCTAAATACGGCGTGCCGTACGTTTCAGGAAGACAGAAAGAGAAAGCTGCTCGAGCAGTGACGTCACAATCTTCATCACAGCAGCAGAGAGGATCACAAGAGCCTCGAGTGATATCGCAAACACACTCGCCTAAATATGGAGAGTTCAAATTTCGAGCAGCTGGTGTGCTGTTCGGGGTGCTGCTCCATTCCACCTCTACTACCCGTATCGGGTAGGCAAGTGCCGAGGTGATAAGGAGTAGCAGGCACAGCAGCGCTTTCAGCATTAAAGCTGCGAGAGTACTAAGGAGAGAAGCAAAAAAAGTTAGATTACGAGAGGTTAGTAGTAGAGGAGAACGAGAGAGGAGTGATTTTTTGTACCAGCGTGAAATGACTATACCTTTTGATACTTTTATTGCGGAGGCGATGCCATGATCTGACTTTTCTGATCCATCAGGATATGTGATGCTCCATGAATGGCTTGCACATGCAGGAATACTGGTGACTTTCCGATTTTCTGTATTGCGACTATACGTTGACATTTGCCCCAAAGGGATTCAGTCTCACAAGAATAAAGCCCTGTTATAGGCTCCAAGCAAGGGCCTCTATGAATGTATATAGCTTTGCATCCACTATTGCGCGCTGGCCCCTTTCCGCGTACCGTTTGACAGCATCCGAAATGGCGCCGATTGCGGTCTTGGGCTCAGAGACAGGAATCATGAGGACCTCAATATCTTCCCCATTGTCCAAATGCTGTACTGGTGCTTGATTTTCTTCACGCTCGCCGTCGACTTCAAGGCGCACAAAAACGCAACACGAATCAGTGAGACCGGGCTCCGTGGACAGCGGCGGTGAAATAGACACAATATCAGATTCATCCACAGCAAAGCCCGTTTCTTCGCGCATCTCGCGAATGGCAGCTTGGCCTGCATTTTCGTTTTCGTCTACTAAACCTGCGGGGAACTCCAGGCAAACTGCATCCAGAGGAGGGCGATACTGCGCAACGACAACAACGAACTTCTCGCCGCTTCTCCGTACCACAGCACAAATTTCAACTGCGTCGATCGGGATGAGAGCCGGGGATCGCTCAAATGCGCTCAGAGGCGCGGATCGGGTCGTTCGTTGCACAATTTCCCATTTGCGTCCTGGCTGAGTACCATCGTCGGTGGCGGTGTACGAGAGGCAGCAAAGTTGTGTGAACTTCAGCCTGTTGACCACGTCGAGCCCCGTCCTCACGTAGGTGTGCTTCATGATTTGTGTTAAGGTTAGAGCGAAAGGGGGCCTATTGCTGGCTTTGCTAAGAGCTGATCAGGTGCTTGAACACGCTTGAATTTTGTGTCGCAGAGCGTTGATAGGACGGGGTGAAAGATAAGAACAGGCCATCAGAAGCGCAAGGGGTAGGTGCAAAGAAAAGCACATTGTCACTTTCAGCTCTGCTGTGCCACAGGCCAAAACCAGGAGCTCGAACAGTCTATCGGGATGCACGACTACACGTGTAGCTTTGGAGCAGGAGTCCTGTGTTCAGAGCCACCCCAAAGCTGAGTAACGACTGCCTGAAGGGGGGGATGACTGTGGGGTAAGCTTCTCTGTTGTAGGTGCGGCCCCCCCTTCCCTCTCAATAGCCTATATTCCTTGTCTTTGGCTGCTGGAAAAATAGAAAACAAGGACTTGAAGACGCTAATTGTGTATCTAACAGTGTACACTGGCTTTTGCAAACTCTTTCTGTTCTCCGAGTAAGCGTTCAACAGCATGTTCGCATAACAGATCCTCTTGGATTGTGAAAGCAGTGACATCGAGGTGTAATCGCGTTACTAGTCTTGTAGAAAGCTCTACGCAATCTGCCGACCTGATGACGATAAGGCACTTGAATGCTGTAGCACTGCCGATCAAAAAGATATTGTTTTTTTTTCCTTCCCCTTTCCAGCTGCTTCTGGTACACATACTCCCGACGACTGACAGGAAATCCCTTTTCACACATTCTGGGCCTCTGGGAAAGCAATGTTAGTAGCCCTTTTCTACCTAAAGAGAATCTTCATTTTCTTGTCTCATCACTTTTCAGGGCCTCCTGCTCGTAGCTACATCAGCGACTTCTTTCGTCTTTTGCTTTTTCATGTGCCACTAGAAACACGAAACAAATCGTATTCGCAATGAAACGGATATCAGGCCGAGCTCCCCTTTGGAGGCTTGACAGCTGTCAAGCTTGGTGTTCTCAGTCCAGGTGGTATTTAATCAAAGGCGACAAAAAACAAAACGAAGAACTGAAGAATGTCGAACTCGTTCCGACATTTGAGCGTGACCGAATTCTCCAAGACGGTGAAAGTAAGCGCTCGCCTTGTATGTCCTCAAAAAGCGATGAACTATTAGAGCCCTTGTCAGAGGGCCTCATGAACACACCGGAGGAGACACCGTATCGTGTGAGCTGGTATGACTTTCAAGCCGTGAGTCCTGCAAAACGGTTTACTTACTGGGTATACCGTCGCTTGCGAGATCTGCCCCCTGAGTGGCAAGAGTACTATCGCCGTATGGTGTATCAAGAAATCAGCGCCAGCCGGTATGTGAGCCAAACGTGGGATTGCTTTATGATGGTTGTCGACGGGTATCGGAAAGCGAAATGGGTACTTCGAAAGTATGGCGTAAAGGTCGATGAGAGCCTTATTCCAAGACCGTACAATAATTTCTGGGAAGAAACCACACACGAAGAGCGGGTGTGGGCCCACCGGCGCTCTCATCAAATGAAGGAGCTGCAAGCACTGCAACGCGAGGACGATGAAATAGTCTTCGGGGCGAATATAATGGATCGGAATGAGGTGTCGTATACGTCAATCAAGAATCTCCAGACCGGGATGCAAGGCGGAACGCCCCTTCACGCACAGGATCTACCTGCCCCGAAGGAATCCGAGCTGAGGATGTCGCGTCAGGACGAGGAGATGAGCAGCGCTCTCATGTCAAGCATCGACGATGACAAACTATGGAACCCAGTGTTGCGATCTCGATTGCATACGCAGTTCCAGCGAGCAGAGGCGGAACTCTACGGTTTTGAGGATGACGATGAAGATACCGGTTCTTTTGACCAAAAGTGAAGGCCAACAACTTCTCTTTATCTTTTTTACTCATTTTTCCAGCTCACGCACCAGAAACACGAAAACGAAAAAAAAGATTTGACTAACAGTGGGGACTGTAGCCTATTACAATCGTGAGTGATTCGGAGAGATGGTATATGCATCTGAGTAAATTTTTTATACATCACTGCGTCGATGTTGTGGGCTTCTCTTAGTATAGTGTTATGGTATGATGAAGCTGTAGGCGAAAGTTCAACTCTATTTCAAATATCGAGACATGTATCAAGGCTACCTCTCCTTCCCCGCCCTCCCGTTGGTCGAGTTTTCGTTGGATAAAGAAAATCCGTAAACTTCAGGCTTCATCAACAAGCTATCTTCCATGATCATTTGTCCTCCAGAAGATGGCGGATCTACTCTCACTCCAGCAAATTACTGAGCTGAAAGAGGTGTTTTCCGCGTTTGACAAAGATTGCGATGGTAGTATTACAATCGATGATTTGGAGCAAGCATTCACCTCTATTGGCCATAGAGTGCCAAGAAAGAAACTGCAGTCGATTTTAGATGGAGCTGACCTCGACTCTAATGGGACGATCGACTTTCCCGAGTTTCTCACGCTTGTCGCTGCGAAACTAAACGATGCGGAGGAGAAGGAGCTTGAAATGCGTCGTGCTTTTCGCACATACGACCTGGGAAACACCGGATTCATCACTGCACCCAATCTGCGTTTCGTGATGGGGCGCCTTGGCTGTCCTCTGACTGCACAACAGGCGTTTGAAATGATTAACGAGGCAGATGCAGATGGCGATGGGAAGCTGAGCTTTGATGACTTTCGCCGTGTGATGGCTGATGAATGGAGTGCTGCTCCTTGACTCCGCCCCGAAGTGCATGTATTATTATTGGCCCCCCCATTCTGTTCGGATCTTGAACATGTAAACTCTAGTGCTCGACCTGATTGGCCAGAGCAGCTCTCTTCTCCCTTTCCCCTTTGCGACATCTGTGACATCCCGTATCTCTTCCTTTAGAGAAAAAGAAAGGTAGTGGTGCTGGAAAAGGATATTGCAAGCGTTTCGTGCCGCCGGCACTCATCGGGTGTCCTTTTTTCTTCGAGAGGCTATAGAAGCTGAGGATTTTCACCTCTGCATGCTCACGAGAGCTCGTGTAGCCTACACTGCGTTTGCCATCTATTTCCTGCTGGACTGGGGTGCATGTTGATGGTATCTGTGCGCCTTCCTATGTACCCTCCTAACATGCTGGTAATGGCGCTGCTTCTTTTTTTCCTGACAATAAAAATTCAGGCTCTACTCTGTTATTTCTTCTCAGGATTAATAGCTCACTGAAGAGAAGTGCACATCTGTTTGAAACTGATCTTCCTCACTTTTTAATAGAAAACATATAAGAGGAAGTCGCTTCGCAGTTTTGGTGGCATAAGGATGAAAAGCGCCATAGAGAGCACACCAATCAATAAGTATGATATCCACGATGTTTTACTGGCGTTACGTGTTCTGAGAAGTCTATCAGAGTATACGAGGGATCTTGAGGGCGACTTTCCAGAGGTTTTGTATAGAATTGTCCACAGCTCCGTTTGTGCTGACCGCTGGTACTACAGCCGCTTTTCCCGATACGGAGGATTCATCCGTCTGCTCAATACATAGGCAGAATGTACCCGTATGAATGCTCCTAGCTGTGCTGCCAGAGTCGCAAAAGAAATTGCAGCGCACTTCTGACAGCTTCAGATTCCGTAGCCGCGGCAACGTATTTCGCTTTCCATCGTAGCCTCTCTTCCTCTTGGGGTGGCATGCTGCATGGCGACGGTGTCTCTTGTCGGTGTAGGCGAAAGTCGCAGTAAAAAGCGGAAATTGTCCCACTGATTGAGAGCTGTACAAGCCTCTTGCCTTTTCGTCTCCCTTTTTCCAGTTATCTACGCGCCCCCTAAGATTGCGTGACTACAGAGGGCAGGAGTGACTTGCTTAGTCTATGGTGCGAGTAGCCTGCAGGAGAACTGAAAAAGAGCGGTTTTGCAGCAGCCCGCTCTCTGACCGAATTGAAGTCAAGGACACAGACACGTTTCTCGTGGACGTCGATACCGCCCGTGGTAGCCGAGGGGCCGTTGCGAAGGTGTTAACAGAAACTACCGAAGACGAAGGGAGTGCTGTTTTACATAGCAGAGGGCTTACTTTTGCTCTGATCGGACTTAACGCTGTTTATCGCCATATGATTATTATTGTGACGAACTCCGATGGGCAAGCCGATGTGGAGCGATGATGTGGCTTCCTGCTTCGGATTCAATGCACGAGACGTCGAGGAAAGCAATGTTACTGCTCTTCTCTGCGGTGAGCGTTCTTTGGAGCTCTATGCCACAATGACAGAGGCCGCGGTGAAAAGTTTGGTTCTCTCAGAAAAAACTCGGACTCTGGCCCATGTGAGCTTGGGCAGTGCTTCTACCAGCGCAACGGTTGTCGTGAGTCGAGAGGCAGAATGGCATCAGCCGGTTGGGCTCACTCGTATCGGGTCTGTTCTCTCCGATGAGCTGTCGCAGACGCAAAAAGTGCTGCACTTCTTCTTTGTTACTGAATTGCTGCAGCTCTCAGTCAAGTACAGCAAATTTCGCCTAATAGTCGACTGCTTGCGGTGGAATAGCCTGCGTGACCTCTCCTCACTGGCGAGGGACTGGCGAAGAGCGCACATTCGGCAGCTGCTGCCTGAAGTGATCAAAGGCCTGCAGCGCTACGTGAGTGTCGAGGTCGATCCAAAGGTAACCGAACGGCCGCCGATTTTCTGCTAAGCAGTTGGCGGCACTGCAGTGCTGAATCGCTCTTTCAAATTTTTCAGCAAGAAGATCAGCGTTTGCGTTGTGCGAAAACGCACGACCAGTGCAGTGTAGCAGCTCATTGTAATTTATCGCCATGACGTGACCGGACTTAACCGAGATCTCGTGGCCTGCATCGCTCACTCTGCAAATGAGCTTGGTGGCATCGTAATCGACTCCACTGGTACGCTGAAGTTGTTCTTGCCCTTGATGGTGAAGGATGAGGCAATTCGAGCCTTGCGGCCGCAGGTGTCGCTGTGCAGAGACCGATCGCGCACGACCCCCTTATCGCGCTCTTTGTGGAGAAGAATGCCGTGCACTGTCACAACATATCTGCCCTCATATGGAGCTGCAGCAATTCTCTGCGGTCGGTGGAGAATGTTGGGAAAGCGGTGCAGGCCATCGAAGAATCGACTGATCTCGGCTGCGCTATCGTCGATATCGACCTGAAAGGCTCTGAGCGCGTGATCGAGGCGCTGCTGGCAAAGCACATCTACACAGTTGAGACCTCCGAGGCTCTGGACGGCGTTTCAAAATGCGGTGACGCCCTTCTGAAAAAGTCAATCTCGAATGAGACGCCTCGTAAGGAGGTAGATAGGGCTACTGACAAACGTGTGGAGGCAAAGTGTGCCGGCGAGGAGCTTCTGAAGCGGTTAGAGATGTTTAGAAAGTTGTGCAATAACCCGTGGACACAGGGCCGCCTGCTTGGGCGCGGCGGGCACGCTGCTGTGTATGAGGCGACCTGGACGCTGACCGGCGGCAAAATGGCTGTCAAGGCCATCGATGCCTCTGGTAATTTTGAAGAGCATTGACGAGTTCATGAATGAAATTGAGATACGGTGCCAGCTGGCGCATCCAAACATCATTCACTGCTTTTACTGCGAGCGGGCTGAGACAACTCTCAACTTCTTCATGGCGCTGGTTGACCAGAGGACGGTGGCTGACCTCCTCAAGCGTTACCCACGACTGCCCGAGGACCAGGTCGCCACCGTCATAAAACAGCTTCTACAAGCGGTCAACTACTTGCATGAATGTGGCATTATCCACCGCGACATCAAGCCAGGCAACATGCTCATCTCGAAAGGGCAGCTGAAGCTTTCTGACTTCGGCACGGCCACCACGAATGCTCGAGAGGGCACTGCTGGCACCATCAGGTACATGGCCCCAGAGGTCATTGACGGGAGGCCGAGCGGTAAGGAAGGTGGCATCTGGCCCATCGGCTGCGTCGCTTGCGAGTGCTTGCGGATCAGGCGTTCTGGTGGTGCCTTGCTTGACTACGGTGCGCCAGAGGAGTACCCTAGTGATGTATCTGCTCAGGCGGTCGGCTTCATCAAGGCTTGCATGCAGAGAAATCCGTCAGACGGCGCAACCGCTGGCACGCTGCTCCTGCACGACTTCATCGCACACCTCGACCACGAGGTGTCGCAGCTGGCTGAAGTGCCTTCCGAGGCAGTGGTGGGCGAAAAGAGAGCGCCACGTAAGCCTTGCAGCAGTTCCAGCGATTTGACAGTCGTCAGCTGGTCCTTCGACCAGTCTGTGTGCTCCCATTTTCTTGCTCTACTTTTACTGCTATCTCTTCCTCTTTTCGATGCCGAAGGGTCTGCCGCGGCCAGCTTCCAAGGCTCGTAACGTACACACATCTGTGCGCAGAGACACCCATCTGCAGCGGAGTTCGAATTCGCAGCCATGACACCGAAAGCGGGACAAACCGCATTCTTCTCGTTACGAAAAGGTGCCTGAAAAGGAAATCGCGCCAGTGTGCAAAAACGGTTGCATTGCGGCGCTCCTTTTTTCTATCGGAAGCGACGGTGATGCCTCTCCCTTTCACAGGGAAGCGGGTCTCCATCGAATGCTCCGCTGCTACCCCTGCATGTTGCCTTTTTCACTCACAGAGCCGTCGCAGCGAGCTTCACAGGCGCTGGCAAGTCGACCTTCGAGCGAGCGAGCCCGTTTCTCACACAACAGCCCGCAGAATCCAATTAGATGGTTTGCCACCTCTGACGCACACTGCCGCCACCTCCCAACCGACTCTCCACTCTCTCCTCTTATCCTTTTCCTCGCTCCCCCTGCCGTTTCCCTGACGGTCCCTATGCAGCCCTTCCTTTATTTTTCTCTCTGTTGTGGATTACGCCCTTGTTTCATTTTCCCACTCGCACCACACCTCGCCATCATCGGCACGGTCGCGCTATAGATCCTTCTCTGTCGCCCAATGGTAGTGGGACAAACCTCATCAAGAGCACAGGGGAGCTCACCGAGCTCCTCCAGGTCGCTGCAGGAGGCTTTTCTTCGCTACGATCCGAAAGAGCGTCGACGCGGCGCAAGTGAGCCCGCGATAGAAGAAGCGCGTCCGATGCTAGGGAACCAATACTTCAGCATGGACCACCTTGCCCTCTGGAAACCGTCGTTGCTCGCGTCTCTTGGTGAAGTGTGCCATCGCGCCGTGTACGTGAACGAGTATCATGCACTTCTATGTAGCCGGCGACTTGTTTTGGTAAGCAGCAAGGGCCGCTACATTATCTTTCCCCCTTTTTGCGACACTCTGAAAGACGCCTACGCCGAGAGGCTGTCGGAGACGTGCACGCTAGTGCTCGCGGCCGTTGCATCTGGCGTTCACGTCGCCCTCGTACAGGACTCCGACAGCCAGAAAGCCTATACGCTCCAGAGCGTCTTCTGCCCAATCGCGTCTCCCGCCGCCTGCATTCACCCTCTCGGGGCTAATCTCTACGCCCTCTGCTGCGAGAACTGCAGCGTAGAGACTTTGGCCGTCACGCTCGACGGTGCACACTCATTGCGCCCTGGGCTACGTGCGAACCTTTTTACTAGCCGGCACGGCTGGGTCCAGGCAGCTTACGACTACTTGTCCCCGAGGAGATACGTGCACAGCCTCTTCGACCGGCACAGTGGGTATCTCCTGATACTGTCGACCCGGAACTTGTCGCTGTGGATGTACAGCGGCGAAGCTTGTTTTCGACTCGAGTGCACCGCGGCGCTTCCCCGTGAGGCAGTCGTGGCGATCGCGCCCCCATTGCAGGATGAGCGCAGAGAGACAGAGGTGGCTGTTCTCATAACGAGCGGCGGTGGCCGTGTGCCGGTGCATTTGCGCTCCACGGCAGACACGCGCGGCAGCTCGCAGTGGCTCTCCGTCGGTGAGTCGCGTGGTCTCCCTAGTGGGGTGACGAACACGGTGGTCTCACTGGTGTGCGCTTGCGACTCTTCGCTGCTTTTGGCGGACCAGCACACCTCGTCTCTGCTTCTCGTGACGCGCTGCGAGCCGTTTTGCGAAGCGCCTCACAGCTCCACCACGCACGTTGTCACACAGCACTTCCTGGGCAAGACTATCTGCGGCGTGGGAGTCGAGAAAAGCGTCAGTGACGGCGGCAGCTTTCTCACATTTTTGGTGTACTGTGTGGACTCCACTATTGTGCGACTGGGTCGTATGCCCCGTGGCCAGCTGCTGCAGCGACACTTTTCGGCGTCTATAGCGGACGGAATCGCTGCGCTCAGTGCGCTCGAGCCGCAGGCACGGGTAGATCTTCTCATGGACGCTGCCCTCAGCGGTCTTTCGATCTCGTATCTGTCTCAGTTTCTCGACCCCCTTCTCCATCCGTCGATGGCGACGGCGCACACGGTGCGTCTCTCAGATGGCGCACGTGGCATAATTCGGCACACAATGCGTGGCTTGAGTCAGCTGTCGCGTTTGTGCTCATCGTTGCCCTACTGGCGACTGACAGAGGAGCTGGCGCAGTCAAGGTCAAGACTAGAGAAGAGTTATGCCATTGCTACGGAGGTACTGAACCGTGGTGGCTGGCTGGACTGCCCTACACGGCAGAGGCTGGAGTGGGACGATGACGTCCTGGTGCGCGCAGACGGCAAGCTGACGGACGCCAGCGCTGTGGACGCTCAGGCAGAGTTGTTGCAGCTGCTGCTGTCCTCAGTGAGTCACGCAACGACGATTGCGTGGCTCTACGACTTGCTCCTGAAGGCCGGAGCGACCTATCGACTACCCAGTCGACTGGAGGACCTGCTCTGGAAGAGCGATCCGGTCGCGGTGCAAGTGTCGCTATGCATGGATCTGCTGGCACGGCACAAGAAGGACATCACAGACAAGCTCCTGCAGAAGGAGCATGTACTGCCGCATCGCTGCCGTCTCGCTGCAACCTTGTTGTCACTGGTATTGGAGAAGTCGCTCGAGCCTGTGATGACCTACACGCGACGACACATCGTCGACCTTGTGCAGTATGATCTTCTCTCGTACACGACAGACCTCCTCGAGTCGAACTTTCCGACTTCACAGCCCCGCATTTGCCTCCTTCTCTACCGCTACCCGCATGATCACAGCGTCTCAGCCGACATCTTGTCTATGGCTGAGGCCATTTCGTCCACCAGCGATCTCTACAGCACACTGGTGACCGTTCTTGGGGATGCGGCGTGTGACGACGAGCTCAGCTCCGTCTTGCTCGACTGGATGGAGCGCCACACCCTGGCCGACTATCGAATTTTGACGTTCGCGAAGGTTGTCGTGGACATGGGACTCTGTGTCGACCCGGCGCACACCTTGACGGGGCGCTTCTTTTCCACGGTCAAGCAGCAAGCGAACGGAAACGCGCAGCAGGCGGCGCAGCGGTTTGCCGAGCTGGCGCGGAGCGATCTGTCTGTACCGCTTGAAGGGCGACTGCTTGCCATCGAACACGCAATCGCTACTGCGCCTTCGGATGGTAATCGACTGATTCAGTTTCTGTTGCTACTGCAGCAGCAGCTGGCCAGTCTCATTGCCGAGCACCTTGCTGTCGGCAAGGATCTTGTCTTCGCACGCGGCGCTGTTGAGGCGGATCTGCAGGCGTTGCGGGAGCACTACTTCAATGAGAACTCTCTCTTCGAACTGGCTGGGCGTTACAAGGTCCTTGGCGGGTGCAGCATCCAGCTGGACTTGCTGAAGATCCATGCAGACTCGGCGGAACTGCAGATCACCAACGCTCTGACCGGCGTGCTGACGTTCCTCAAGGCCGTAGGGCTGTCTGCGCCGCAAGCGGTGCAGCGTGTTCTTCAGGAGTACCTGGGTACCTTTCAGGCTCCATTACCCCTCTTCCCATTTGTCGAGTTTCTCGCCTTTGATGGCCGGCCCCCCGCTCAGGCGATGGAAGAGCTCGAGAAGGCCGGCGTCCCGCTGCCCACCATCTTCGACACCTTCATGAGCTTGCTTGACGGACACCACAATCCACTTTTTCAAATAGGCTCCACGGTGCTAGCGCTGGGGCAGCTGGTGACCAAGATCAGCCCGACTGTTCAGCACATCTACGCAGCGCACTTGCGAGAGTGCAGCCGGAGCATGCTGGCTGGGGAACAGCGCACCATTGAGTTATCAGAGGAGGATGTGTGCATCATCAAACAAGTTGGGGATGACATGCGTAAGCTATCACAACGGAGCCAAGCAGCATTTTGATGGTATGCACACCTCCCACCCCACTCCAAACCTCCTTCTCGACGGCCGTTTACGCTCGTTCGTTTCTTTTGTGTGTGCGCTTTCCGAAAGCATGGAGACGCACTCTTCATGGGAGGTGACTCTTCTTCATTTTTCCCTGTTTTGGTGTTGTCTTATCCCTGCCACCTGTCAGAGGCGCAGGTAATCTAATGCACTGCGAAAGCAAACAGAGCTGCGGCTGTGCCTTTCCCCGACCACCGGCGTTCTCCACTGGCGAAGCGCGCCTTCCAGTCAGCCTCCCTTTCCACAAGAGCACAACTGTTTTCGACAAAGAACATTCCCCCTTTCACTTACGTGTCAGCTTCTCGTGCAGACGTGCCACTTCTGCAGAAAAGGTCGAGATATGTCCTGCTACGGCGCAATGGTCGAGCTCGTGTGGATGCGTCGCAGCCACCTTACTCAGGGTCCTCTTTTCTGCTCCCTCCCCTCGCCTGATGCCCCCTACTCCTTGCCTCTCACTGGTTCTCATCATCTTTCCCCATATCTTCTACCCACGCTCACCATGGAGCGGCGACGTGCTGCTCTCGCCCTCGTTCGCACGATTTCTCTTTTTTCCTTTTTTTTTTGCCTCACCCGCGCTCACTCTTGCCACGACCTTGCTCCCATATCCTCTACTCATACACTCTCTTTCCTTTCTCCTCATCCTCATCCCACGTGTGACATTGCATATCTGCAGCGTACTCGTTTTTCCCCCTTTTCTTCATCCCTTTCCTCTTTCTCGACCTCCACGTCTCTCCTTCCTCTCCTTTGCCCGTTCCTGCTGCCCACCGCCTGTGATATTTCCGTTTTTCGAGGACAGCCCATCCCCTGACCTTCTTGCGTTTCGTCTTGGCCTTTAACCTCTCTCTCTCTCTTTGCCTTCTGACTACCAGCTCACGACTCGCTACGCTGTCTGGCATAGACAAGCGTACACAGACGTCTTCCTCCCTTGACTGCACCGCCCTTGAGTGAGGCGGCTAAAACAGGCCCTCCACGACTCCCTGGCACCGACCTCAGACAAAAAAAGTACTAATCTGAATTGTGCCATCCGCAGAAGATGCGGTGGGCACATATACACTTTCGGTCACGCCACCACTGCTGATTCCCTCCCCCTTTGTGTTGTTTTCATCTCTCTTTTTTTTGCCGCTTTCTCTCGCCTTGGCTTTCACAGGTGCCGCGACTGTGTTCACTGCGCAGGCCTCTAGCGTTCTGTGGGTTTGGTTCGCTTCGTCGGCTTGGCCGAACCACGCTCGCGTGAAGTGGTTTGGCGATCACCGCTATACGCAAGTACGCCTAGACGCGTACGTTAGCCTGCGGCCACTCGAAGGCAGTAGGAGAGAGGAGGGGAGGGTGGAAAAGGGTGTGTGCTGCGCACGGAGCATCTTTGCTGAGGGACAACCTCACCTTTGCTCACTCGTTTCACCAAATGCTCCGTTTCTACCCTGTGCTGCGCACCGCTAGCGCGCGACGTAAGCCGCACCTGCTCCACATTGACTTGAAGTCGAAGCACACCCCAGGCCACCTCTACTTCGCCGATCGTGCTGTCAAGTCCACTGCCGCGGAGCCATGCTTTGTGTGCCTCGACAACGCTATGGCATGCCAAACAGCGGACTCGAATGCTGCCGTGGTGCTGCGGAGTTGCATGACAAAGGACCGGGCACTCTTCGAGTACGGGAGGGTGTGCTTTCAAGGCATGAATGCTGCCCTTGTGTTCCGCCACAACCACCTCGTCTTCCAAGGCATCGGCGATGCATCGGTGCAGACGCTCCAAATGTCGCTCCACTACAACGACATTTTCGCACTGCTGGGCGGTATCAGCCCTCAAGAGAACATACCGGAGTGGGCGCGCGCGGTGGAGAAGGCTGTCGCCGAGGGTGACGTGGAGTACGTTGCGGAGGAGATGCTGCTGCAGCTTCGGTGTACGACGGAGGGCTGCACTTCGGTTGTAGCAAAGATCTCCAAGTTCTCAACAGGTCTGCCGGAGCCGCCGAGCTTTTCCGATTCCTCGTAGCGCGCGCGAGAGAGCGCAGGAGAGAGCCGAATGTGCCTCGCTGGGGCGCTTGTTTCTCTCTTGCAGCAGAACTGTCCTCGTGTGAAAAAAAAAGATGCTACGGGGAGGCGGGCGAAGAGCTGAGGAAAAACAGCGTAGCGGAAAAAAGGAAATGGAGGATCTAGGCCACCGCAGCGTCTGTGCTCTTGGCGCATATAACCGCAACCTCTGCAAAATGCTTGCATGTACTCAAAAAAAGGCGAAATACACGTGGACAATCAACTATGCGCGCGCCGATGGTAAGGTACCCAGCTTCGGACCACAGTATGCCCTGCATGCAGCTTCTCAGATTTTCGTGCGTGTGGGGGCGTATAGGCGCAGGTGTGCGCACTCGCTAAGCGTCAGGCAACAGGGCCATCGGCAGCAAAAAAAAGCACCAACACGCACCAACACGCACCAACACGTACATACACATACACAGGCACAGACACAAAAGCCGTGATGAACGACAATTATGATTTTCTTGCTCTGCTGCTTTCCTCCATCTCGCGGTGTCTCTCTCGTTAATTGCATTTTCTTATGACCCTTGCGTTTCTTCGTCGCTTGACTCGTTGTTTTGTGCGGCTCTTCTTCATTGTATCCTTTTCATTTCCTTTTCGTCCTCTCCGCTTGCTTTCCGCTTCATTTACGGCAGGCATCCACGTGCTCGGTTCTGCAGCACTCATTTTCGTTGCTTCCCTCTTTTTTTCGTCCTTTCGTACACTAACTGATTACGCGCTCTGCTGTCGTATGGTTCTCTCTCTTCCTTTTCGCTCCCCTGCTTCCATTCCAATGGTGTGCTTACGTTTCATTTCCATCTTTCACTGTATGTTTGTCTTGCCTTTACCTCATCTGTTTTTGTCTAAGCTCGCTTTCATCGTCTCACTCGTCCGTTTCTATTTTCTTTCCACTTTCGCTGCTCTCTCTCTTCCCCTCTCCCCCTCTCTCCCTCTCCCTCTCCCCCTCTCTCTTTCATCGTGTTCCTCAACCCCTCTCCCCTTCCGTCTTACCCCTCTTTCTGTCTACTTCTGTCTCCAAGTTGAGTGCATGGCTGCCTTTTTTCTTTCACGTTTTTCGCCCCTCTTCCCCACAATTACCTTCACGCGCTTTCCTCGTCCTCACCGCCATCTCTTGCCAGGATGTGCCACGCTCAGTGAAGACATAGAGTATACAGGGGTGGGGTGTGGTACACGTGCTTGGGCCGAATGTCGCTGCGCTTTTCTTTGCTTACTGTTTGGCAGCTTGCTATCCGCCCTCTCTTTCCCTCTCCTCGCAGTGTCCGTGGGACCCTGACGGTCCCTGTGGATGTATATAACGTATACACACACACATAAGTCTCTTTCTCTGCATTTCCAGGAATAGGCTTGTTTTATGGATTCGACAGGTATCTTCCACTCTCTTGGACTTGCGCTGCTTTCGTTCTCCTCCCTCTTTCGCCCTACCGTCGCGTGTGTGCTTACCGCTCCCTTTTTGCCCAGCTCGTCATCCTAGTGTGGAACGGCCCAGTCACGACAAGGAAAAGGACCGCGCCAAAAAAAGGCACGTTGCACATGAGAACACAGAAAACGAAAGGTGCATGGAAACGGGTCTTTTTTTGCTTCCTGCTCCTTTGTGTAAGCCGCGCATGTCGAGGAGGGCGTCTAAAGTGGGGTCGAGTCAGACCGACCCAACAGCCACGCGCCCGCACGCGCGGGCGACAGTGCTGGTGAAACGAAGTGTGACCAGACAAACGAAAAAAATATGAGGGATCGCGCTCCACAAGAGGAAGAGGAAAACAAAACAAAAACCGCTCGCGCTCAAGGACAGATGCAGTTAGGCCTCAGAGGAGCAAAAACGTCTGCGCGTCCGTCCGTTCGCTACAACCGGGGGGCATTAGCAAAGGGAGAAAGGTGGGGCAAGGGCCGAAGGTAGAGCTGAAGAAAAGTAAAGCGGTTAGAGTACTGTGCACCTGTAGAATCATCTTGGCCCTAACTCCTTTTGGTCGCTCCTTTCTTATCGCCAGCTTCTCAGCTCTCCCATCTTTCTTCTCCCCCTCCCCCCGCTCTCTGAAGGATGGCGTATCTATCTGCGACACGATATGGTGACTTGGCTGTTTTAGGTGTCTCGCAGTGCACATACACGCGTCCCGTTTTTGCGCCCCTGGAGAAGGGTCGGCGAATCGGTTTGGCTCGTCCTCTGCTAGGCGAACGGCGGCAGCGGGCGTCAAAACAATAATCAGCAGTACTTGCACGATGACTGCAGAATGAAGACACAGAAGGCGCACAACAACAGAGCTCACGCTGATGTTCTGCTTTCTGCAAGTACCCCCCCCCCCACTTGACGGTGAAATGTCGATGCTGCCTTGCATGTGCGCATTTCCGCTCGTTGTCCTCTCTTCCAGCCGTACTTTGTTCTCTTCCGTCTCCCCCCTTTTTAAAAGCTCTTGTTCCAACTGTGACTTCCGCCAGCTTTCTTCTCGCCGACTCTATGGTTTCTGGACTGGAGTCGCCTTCTCGACATTTCTCCCTTTACTTCGGGAATGAACGAATGAACGAACGAGTGGCGGCAGCGGCGGTGGCGGCGCTTTTCTTCTTTTTCCCTTCTCCTGCTTTGTGTATGCTTTTTTCCCTACACCCGTGTTATTATTGTGTTGGAAGTGATCAACTTTTGTTTCGCTCGCAGTGAGTAATGAACGGTTTCGTCACACAGAAGCATTCGCAAGAAAGGCCCCAAGAAGCAACATGCTATCCACTGCGCTTCTCGATGCTCCAGAACGCGGAAAAACATAAACTATGACATGAAAAGGAATGGGCTCGAACGGAGACGATCGTTTTATGCATGCTTTGAGATGTACTCTTGCGCATTACCGTGTATTTAGCCAATGACTGGTTTCAGATGAAGCGAAAAAAACGAAGAAGAGAGGGCAGTAGTAGTGGTAGCGATGCTGGCTCTCTTTTCCTGAATGCTCTTCCTCCCTCGTATTGTGCCGCCCATGTGCATAAGTCAGTGCGCTGGTGTTGACTTTTTGTGATGCCGTTTCGGCGCTTGACTGCCCTTTCCTTAATGAATTTTTTCTTTTTTCTTCGTGTTAGCCGGCGCTCTATCGAATCTGAGTGCACAGCAGCTTGCGTCCTCTGTGGATACATATGGGGTCGCTTATGAGGTATATCCTGCTGATGGAGAGAGGAGCGTGCCGAGCTTGGTGGGCGTGTGGGTGTGGGGAGGGGAAGGTTATGCACAGTAACGGATGTGGCCAGTGCGCCTCGCTTTCTCCCTCACTCACTTCAACGGCCTCCCCCTTTCACTATCCCCCTGCATCTTTCGCGTGTGTGCGCTTAGCTGTGTGTGCTTCGCCTACAACCCCTTACTCGAGCATGGCAAGCGAGAGGAGGGTGGGCGCGCGGTTGTTCTTCCTGTCTCTGTGAAGCCTCTCCTCCCCCCGTCCATCGCCGCCGAAGAGTCAAAGCCAAGCGCTTTTGCGTGTTCTTTTTCGACGGTTTCGCCTCACATTTCTCGGAGGTGCACAGAATCACCTACGCTGACCGACGTGCGCGTGGTCGACGGCCACCTCATGAGGTGGCCGTCGCAGGCGCCTTCGGCTGGCGGCAGGGGGCCTTTTTGATTTTTCGACCTTAGCCTTTGCTGCTCTCGTTCTCTCGATACCTGTGGCACCCCGTTTTTCACGAGGAGACGGTCTGCCTTCCAGGGACGAGGAGAGGGAAGGAGAACCTCACCAGCCAGCATCCACAAAGTGCCTGTAGATTGGTGTGGGCATGCATGTTTTTTTTTCTTGTTTTTTCAGTGGACATTTAAGATTTCTTCTAGCCGTAACCGCTCGTTTTTTCGTCATTTGCCATTCACCTACCCCCTTTCCTCCCTTGTCTCTCTCTCCTGTGCTGAGGAAGCGTCCTTCACTGTGTGTGCGCCTCCCCTTTGTTTTGTATGTAACTCTTTTTTTGTCTTTGCGTACTCCTCACTCCCCCCCGTTTCCGTCTCTGCCTTTAAGCCTTCCTTCGAAGCAGAAACGACGACGACAGCAAAAAGAAAAACGATCACGCAAAAGAAAAAGGCATACAAAGCAAGCGAAAGAGAATTATGAAGATGCCCTCCTCCCCCATCTCTCAAGTATTCCGCATTGTTCTTCAGCATTCCACTTTCATAGGTGAGCCTGTCTTGCGGGACTACACGCACATATACACATTCACAGACACCTGCATACAGTCTTCATCTCCAGCCTCTCGCCCTTTGCCCATATTTTCCTGTGTTACTGCCCCCTTCCTTTGTTTCTTTTTCTCTGAAGAGCATTGACCGTGATACTGACCAGAGGCGTTGTCAGGAAGGTCCAGACACTCGCAAGCGTAACTGCGCGCGCATCGTTCCCCTTTCTTCCTCTGTATCTGCCCTTTACCCCCCCTCCTCCTCCTCAGCGTCAGCAGCGAACTGAAAAAATTCGGTGCACTTACTTCACAAGTAAGTTGAGCACACCGTCTGCGTAGATGCTGCCACGCAATGCATGCCAAGGGCCACGCCATTTCATTGCCTTTTTTTCTTGTTTTTACCCTTCGCTTCTCCTTTTTCTTTTCCTTGCCTTTGTATGTGCGTTTTTTTTCTTCGATCCCTCTCTTTCTTCTGTCCTCACCCCTTGAATGGCTTCTTGTGTTTTTTTGTAGGCATCAAAGGCTCTCTGCTTCCACCCGACAGGTGCCCCTCCTCACTCAGCGCCTTCTTTTCGTTCTTGTTGCTGTTCATGTGTGCCGTTCCGACAGTCGCTCGTCACCGACAAAGGACCGACCACCGGCGACCCACAGAGCAGCGAAAACAGAGGAAAGTGGTCGGGTTTGACCGTTGCAGTATGCCGCGTGCATTCATATGAAGAAGACAAAAAGACCGAGCAGCACCAAAACCGGAGAAACAAGAGGCATTGCTGCCATGTGCACGCGCGCTCATCACACCTCCAACGAGCTGAGCAGTCGCACCCGCGTCTACCGGCAGGAGCCTGCGCAGAGTCGTAAAGCGAGGGAGAATGAACGGCTGCTCATATCCAGCGCTGTGCCGCCTGAGAAACCCTAATGGACACAGCAACGGAAACTGCCTTTGCGCCTCACCAAAAAAGCAAAAGGACGCCCCCCTCCCTCCACTCCCTCCCCCCAAACACACGCGCATACCTCCTCGTCCATGCCTGCCACCTCCCTCTATGTTTTTTTTTTCAGCGTTATTTGTTCCTCCCCATCAAGAGACTCTCATGTTGTTGCGCTTTCGTCTGTTTTTTTTGTTTGCTTATATACATATATGTATATGTATGTGTACTTCTGCTGGCCACTATGGCTCACTTATTGCCCCACTTTTTTTTCTTGTGGGATACCCCTTCATGTCTGTGTGGGCCTGTGTGTGCGTGTGTCTGTGTGTGCTGTCTGTGCTGTGGATGCCCTCGTGCCAGCTGCGCTCTGCTGCTGATTCCGCTATCAGTTTCTCTTGCCAGCTGCAGCTATCTCTTGGGTTTCCTCTCCTCACAGCTGACACCGATCAACCTGGGTGTTTCTCATGCCAGCTGGAGCGCTTAAACTCGCCTCCTCTCACTGTTTCAGTGATGTTGGGGGCTCCCGCCGACTGGTGAGATTGACAAACTGGCTGGGCACTTCATTTGATTGGCGTTTCTTTTTCGTTGCCGTCGCTTAAGTGATGACTTTGTATGGTGTTTCGCTTCCTCCCGTGTGTGCGTGTGTATGGGCATGTATGTCTCTGTGCTGTGCTGTGTGTTGAAGCCCCACCAACAACAGCCGATACAAGCAAGGAAAAGGGTAAGTCGACGCTCCGGCAGCCCCCAGATCTATGGAACGCGTCACGCGCACACCACCATTTTTTCTTTCCTTCTCAGCATGCGCATGTGGAGCAAAGGAGGGCTGCTTGAGCTTCTCTTTCGTCCTTTGCCGCCCACCCGATGAATGTGCAGCACACAGTCTTTGCTTCTTTCCCTCGCTCTATACGCTTCTTCTACTCCTCCCCTTTTCGTGATGCTCGTCAAGCCGCTGTTCTTCGCTCCTTCGGTCGCTACCATCTCGGGTGGCGTTCTCCTCTTTAGCGCCCACCAGGCCGTTGCACGCAGGCTGGCTCACCTACGTTTTTGGCTCGCCGGCCTACTCCGGGCTCGCCGGCCTCGCTCTTCGCCGACACCAACGCACAGACACGCACTCGGGGCGATTCCCAGCCGATTCCTCCGCGCCCAACATAAGAACAACAAAAAAACAGCGAGCAGCTTTCTGAATCACAGATGCCGCCCAAAAAACGTTCCTCGCGGCGCCTCACGCTGAATGCTGGTGAGGAGTACACTCTTGTCGGGGACGGTGCTGTGCAAATAACACTACAGTCGGGCCTGCTGGATGTAGCCGGGGTGATGTTGGACGCTAATCGCCCCTATACATTCTACCTGCACGCAGATCGACAGGCTATCACGCTCTTCACACTGGAGGGGGCGGCGTGTATGCTGGCGAGCGACAACAGGGTGGACACCCACCGAGGTGTGGCGCGGGCGGGCAAGCTCGTGCAGATGACGCGGCGCACTCTTCTTGCAGCGAAGCGCACAAAGGTGCTCGTCATCGGCCGCCCCCGCAGCGGCAAGACACTTGCGGCGCACACTCTGTGCAACCTGCTCATACGCTACGGCAATGACAAGAAGGGCGTGTTCTTGATGGACTTGAATGCGGAGTCGAACTGCCTCTATGCGCCAGGGTGCGTGTCTTGCATTCAGGTCTCCGAGGCGCCGCTGTGGCCGGGGCTGACAGCAAGCCCGAAGCTTCTGCCGCTCTCGCTATACACGGGTGCCGCTGTCCGGCCATCTGCGAGCAACGTGAACTCGCTTCTGCACTACTACGACCAGCTACACGAAACAGTCATGGGCTACATTCAGGAGCTCAGCGGCGCTGCGGCTGTCGCCGCCCAGCAGCAAGCACCGTCACCGTATGCATCGTCTCTCAGCGAGCCTGGGTCGCACGTCGTCGTCGACGCCCCGGCACCTTTGGCAGAGCTGCAGGAGGGCGTTTGGTACAAGAAGCTGATCGAGGTGCTCCGTCCGTCGCATGTGGTGATTGTCAGCAGCCGCGAGGACGGCGAGGAGAGGTGGTCGACTTTTCTGCAGGAGGATGTGCAGCGGGTGCTGCCAGATTGCGAGTTTCTCTTCACAGACCCTGTCGCCTATCCGTGTGAGCGCTCCTCGTATCGTGAGCTGTTGAGGGAGTACTTCATCGGCACCCCGTTCTATTCCCTGGGCTGCTCGAAAGTGGTTGTGCCGCTGAGATCTCTGACGTTTGTGGAGGAGGTGAGCGAGGGCTCGGGGCCTGGGAGTGCCGATGGGGTCCTTATGCGCATGGTGCACCCCGACGCGTCCTTCCAAGCTCTCGTATGCGCTCTCTCCCATGCGGAGCTTATCGAGGAGGCGCCCTTGGCCCCAATCGCCGGCCTGGTGACTATCGTCTACGTTGACGAGCTAAACGACGAGATAGCGATGCTCATCCCAGCTGCAGAGGAGCCGCTTCTGCGTCGCCTCATCATTGTGCCGCAGTCTCGTTACCGTGAGACGCTGCGAATGACGAGTGGGCAGGTGACAGCGATGGAGGAGTACGTGGCGGTGTAAGGTGAAGCCGGCTCCACTGGCAGCGGCGGAGTGTCATGCAGGCAGGCCGTCGGTTTCCTTGCGACGACACGGCGGCACCGGTGATGACGCGATGGAGGCGGATGAGAGAGGAACCCGCATGCCTCTGGCTTAATGGAGTACTCCTCTGTATCTCTCCAAGTCGCTCTGCAGGTTTGTGCGTGTGCGTGTGTGGTGGATACAGCATAGAGGGACCTGTTTCCTGCGCCACGGCGGTGCGCTCTGGTCAGCTCTTTTCCTTCCCTCCTTCCTGTGCGACGAAGGTGACGTGCACGGAGAGGGGGGAGGAGGAGGGGGGGGGTTGGGCAGCAGGGAAGGAAGAAAAAAAAGGAAAAGCATGCGAACGAAAAACGCAGCGCATGAGGGGAGTGTGGAGGGGACGCGTCAACGATGAAGACATGCCGTTCACCCTGTGGTTCGACGTACCCCCCCAGTGCCATTCCTGTCACCCTTTCTGTCCTCGTTGGTTGCCGGCTTTCGTTTTCTTCGCAGTCTCGACGTGAGCGAAGTGACGACGTGAGCAGCAGTTCAGTAGCCGTTTAACACAGGAAACCTGAAGAGAGATGCAAACGAAGGAAAGGATCGTATGCGCACGCGTACACATACACACGCAGGGAGAGCGATACCGCTCACAACTCGGAGGCCTGGAGAAGAGAACTCTTTGCACCGTTTCTGCCTGAAGAATGAGAGCAAAACAAAAAGGGTGTGCGCGGCCTCAGTGTCGCGGCGATTCACTCACCCGCACAAGTCGAGATGGCTGAAGATGTCTGTAGGCGAAGAGGCGCCAAGGGTCTCTCTGTCTCTCTGTTCATGCTCCCCTCACCCACGCCATCCGCCCCCCGTGCCTCCGATGCTTGCGCTTCTCTTCCATGACGCAGCAGGCCGTGCATCCACAGAGACCCACACAAGCGCTCGCAAGGAAGAAGGGCCTGTGCTCTTCGTCGCTGAGGCTCCCGAGGAGTCTGAGCACTGCCACCACGGACCCCTTTCTGTTTGCCGCCTCCGTCCCAAGGTACGGCCACTCCCGCACCGCCGCTTCGCTGGGACTCTCTCTTCACAGCTGTTGCAGTTTCGTGCAAGTGACCGTGCAGGACGATGCGCATTAGCATGTGCGTGCGCGAGTCGCACAAGATAAGATGGAGCACACGAGCAAAGCGCGCTGTGGAGCGCGTCGTCCGAAAGTACGTGCCTGATCCGCGCGACAACCCACTCACGGAGCTACCAATGAACTCAGAGACGTACGCTAGGACACATCAGCAGCAAGAGGGTAGCGTGCGCATCGGCATTCGCCCTGGGCAATCGATCGAGGATTACATGGCGGAGCGTGACCGCAAGTGGATCGCGCAGCAGCGCCTCATTTTGGAGCAGCACATCAAGGATGACAGCCTTCCCACCACCAAGGACGGCCTCCCCTTCGTCGGCGCAGGTTCTCGCGAGCACTACATGGACATCGACTCGGCGAACAAGCTCGTTCACACCCCTGAGCCGAAAGACTACGAAATAGACGAGGAAACGGTGCTGCTGCGGCGCCAGCTACAGGTGGAAAATGAAGCTGAGTACCGCAAGTTCGTGGCGGAAGCAAAGCGCTCCGACATCGCCGCGGAGGAGATGCGCAAGCGGCGTCGCCCGCACCCTAGTGACCCCAGCTACGACCCTTTCAAGCTGACGCCCGGGTATCGTCCGCAAGACAGCACGGCGCTGGCGCAGTGGCTGAAGCGCCAGCGGGAGTCTGGCAAGTCGGCAAGTGGCCTCTCGCTGCAGACGAAGGAGGGCCAGGAGCGTTTCTACAATGAGGAAAAGATGGCGACGCAGTACCACGCGAACCCCTTTGCCAATCGCATTGAGAATCCCCGCGGCATGTCGGCGATGCGCATCACCGCCTACTCCCCCGATAGCATCTTCATCAACGACAGGGAGGTGATTGGGTCATGCATCGTAACGGAGAAAGGCTACTACCACTGGAATGTAGGCAGCTTCGAAGAGGTGAATGAGCGGACGCTGGCCGTACTGCTGCACTTATATCCGGTGCCAGATGTCGTGTTCCTGGGCACTGGCCGCAACCTGTACTTCATCGACGAGGATCTTCGCATTGCCTTCCAGAAGCGCGGCACTGTGATTCACTGCTTGACCACTCCCCAAGCATGCGGCCATTTCGGCGTTCAGCTCTCCGTGTCACGCCGATCCGCCTTGGCGATCATCAACCCGATCCCCACCAACGGCTACGGGGTGGAGTGCTTCGGCGACTTTGTGGAGAACGACATGTTCTCCTTATCCGACACGCAGCTCGGTATTTCGCCGATGCGCCAGTTCTCGCCGTCCCTCTTCCGACCGAACAAAGTCGCGGAGAAGTACAGAGCAACGCAGGGCACTGGCATCGGCCCACAGTATCACCAGCTAAACGACGGCCGCCTTGTGCGCCCTGGCACTAGCCACACGAAGCTACGGCCCATGCTGGAGCCGGGCGAGACGGTGGACTGGGAAAAGCTTCCGTCGTACTACCACTGGTACCCGAAGGAGGAGCTGCACGACTACATCGAGAACGCGACGTGGCGCGAAATCAAAGGCAAGCCGACTGGCGATCCGTTGGAAAAGCGCCTCGGAAAGGCAATGAGCGGCGGCACCTACGAGAAAGACGAGGCCCCGGCGCCTGATCTCATGCCATGGGACTCGGCAACCATTCCCATTGCTAAGTTCCCGCACGAGCGCAACGACGACGAGATTGTCGTGGAGGATCCCAAGACGGGACGCATTATCGGCATGGAGCGCGATACGTACGAGCGCTGGAAGCGCATGATGGAGGAGCGCCGCGCGGGCTTGCCTGAGAGCGACCCGGTCGAGTACGATCAGGAGCGCTACGTTACCAACAAGGACGGCGTCGTATTTGACCTCTCCAAGATGAAGTACCGGCCCATCTTCGAGGGACGCTGGAACCCGCGCCGGCAACAGAGTACCGGGCGTACGAACCCGATCATGACGTAAGCGCTTGAGGTGATGTGCTTGGGTGGAGGTAAGGATGGGAGGGTGAGGGAGACACCCGCGACAGGCAGGCGGAGAAGAGGCGGGCAGTGGACACCGACCGTGCGCCATTGCACATTTTTGTCTTTCCACGAGAAGCGGCTCTTTTCTCTCCCTCTCTCTCGACCCACGCATGCCCGCACCGCTGCTGCTTTCGTGCAGGCGTGTCTGTGTCTCTCCCGGCTCTTCTTCATGCCCCTCTGGCTTCCAGTTTTGCCTGTTTCTGCGCGCCTCGACGTGCACGCTCGCTGTCCACAGCCAAACGACGGGGATGGGTAGCTGCTACTTCTTTTGTCCTCGGGAGACCATGTGCGGCGCGCAAGGGGCGCGGGCGGTATGGTAAGGAGGCAATGAGGGACGTCCGTTCGTGCGCAGGACACGAATGGAGGTGCGTGCGTGTGCGTGTGTATATGTGTCTGTATTATTTCTGCTCACATAGAGCTCACCTACGCACAGCGCGACGACGGAAGAGATGAGGCGCGGAAAGGAATGCAAGGCGACTGAAACATGCATCTCAAGTTGGGTAGTTGGGTGAGGGGAGGTGACAGCAGCGGTGAATCTACCACACCTGCAGCGCTTGAGTGCTTCTCATGCGTTCTTTTCCTGATGCCTCTGTCTGTGGCGCGGTGAGCTGCTTCCCATCAGTCGTCACCGATGGTGCGGCTCGTATACCCGTGGCCGTCGGGAGGCGCCCTCTCTGCTCTCCTTTACACGCTGATACAGACCGTGAGCTGTCTAGACACTCTCTTGGAGCTGAAACGTGAGCTGATCCCAACAATTTTCCCTCTCCCTCTTTCTCTCCCCCTCTCCCTCTCTCTCGCTGTGCTTCTGCTCGTCCCTCTTGTGTTGCCCTTTGCCTCCATTGCTCTCTCATGTGAATGAGTTCTCGCGCCTTCCCTCCATGCCGAGCGTGGAATTCGCGACGACGAAGACAGCGCACTTTGACCCACCAGCCGGTACCGGTAGAAGGCGCTATGTGCGCTCACCACGGAACCACGGCGGCGCACTCGTCCCATTGATCTGAGGTTCGCTTCTGGATAAGCGTACATGCGCCATACTCCGGAGGCCCCGAAAGAGGCCGCTCTCGTCATTGAGGGCACAAATGGTCCCCTGTTCCGCGTAGCCGAGTCCGCTGCCGCGGTCGCGTACTTGTCGGCTCACTACCCCCAGTGTAAGAAGCGCGGCGTCGGCTGGCAGCTGAGTGTCGAAGAGGTCAGCTTGCTCCAATCGCAGCTGCGGCGGAGCGATGGCGTACGCTTTGCGTCCGCAGACGCGGAAGAGCAGTTTGAGGTACTCCGTACGAGGCACGCGCGGGACTGTGCTGTGTACGCCACACTCACCACGGGTCACGGTTACAAGCTCCGCCACGGAAGCCAGTTTGGCGCCAACTACATCGGCTACCAGGACGTCGGAACGCACGGCGAGTGCTTACTGTTCACAGGGCCGCTTGCTGAACTTGAGCAGGTGCGAGCCGTGCGCATTGCCCGAAGTGTGGGGAAGCGAGCGATGCTGGTGCTTGCTCACGAAGGTGGCAACGACTGCCCATTCACCGTAACCGTGACGGACCTCATGGCTGATTCTCTCGCACACCTCCAGCGCCCTCGTAAGTCACGCCGAAAAGAGTAAAGTCAGCGTGGAAAGACTCTGCTACACGCGGGAGTGCTTGCTGGTGCAGGCGCGCCGATGCCAGGGGCACACCTTCGCTCCACCACTCCCTCCTCAGCGATACATTGTGTGTGTGTCTGTGTGCCTTTGCACATCTGTTTGGCGGTTGATGTGCACGACTTTCCAACTTGCCAACCCCGGCACTTCTGTTCTTCGTCTGGTGTTCATCTGGTGTGCCTCTGCTTAT